>NW_020862278.1:0-53411 GCF_003713205.1 Coffea eugenioides | reverse complement strand
TTTCCAATGCAGTTTGCTGGGTCAGGACAGTGTAATTGCAGCTCAGAACCACTGGCATTTATATATTTGCAAATCTACCCGTTAGCAATGGGAAAATGCTGCCAAGGCCTTGGGCAAAAAATTATGCGTAAAGAAGGTACCGAAGTTTTAACAAATAATAAATGTAAAGCGCACACGTGAGGGGGATAATAACTTGGAAGAAGGAAAAGCGGAGCAGAAGTATCCGTAGTACTCCCTCCGTCCCACTTTGATAGTCCCGTTTTTCTTTTGCGTCTATCCCAAATTGTAGTCCACTTTCCAATTGAAAAATGTAGTTGTATTTTAATTTTCCTAAAATATCTTTATTCAATGTAAGTTGTTGTTACTATAAACCTACCTCATTTAATGAGAGTTGATTTTTTTTTTACCATTAATTCAAGTTCCCATAAAGTTGTAATATAATTAATGTGAGGGTATTTTAGGAAAATAACTGCCTAAATTGATTGTTCGAACAAAATTAACTGTTTTTTCTTAGATTGTGTGAAAAACAAATCAGGACTGTCAAAGTAAAATGGAGGGAGTAGTTTCAAGGCAACGCCGAAACACTACCTTTATGGTAGGAAGCCTTTGACCATTCGTACTGTAGGCAGCCCCTCAGAGCTTGACACGTGTATTTGTAAAATGAGGAGCTGACGGACCATTATGTTGCAATGGTAACACCCGTGCAGATAAACAAAACAAGACGTATGCGGATGCAGTCTTTTTTCCCCTCCAATTCCTCCGTTTAATGTGCATTGTTTCCCCACTGCTTTATTACAGTTTAAAAATTGTGAAACTATAATTTTGTAATAAAATTAATAATAACATACCAACAATATATACCCATGACATAAATATACTAAACAATTATAAAAATATTTAGGATTATTCACCTCTACTTTAGAAGTTGCTCCCAAACACCGTACAACTAAATTTTTCATTCAATTTAATGATAGTACGGAAAAAAAAGACTAATTAATGAAAATACGATGTTGAAAATTTTTTAATTCAGAGTCACAATATGTGAGTTGGTGATAAATACAAAAAAACATGGTACTTTGATCATATAATGAAGGAATGTCATAAAGAACAGGCCATTAACGGGAAAAGTTTTCATTAATAAAAATACCAGCTCTTCACGACTTTCTTATCAGTCGTCCAACATATGAGCAAAGTGGCAATAATTAATCTAGTAATTTTTTCAGTTTATACATAATTAAATTTTTTTTTTTGCATTTTGACAAAAAAAACAAATGAAAAATTTTTATGAAAAGCACAAAAGTCAAATTGATTGGTCTGAAAGGAAAAGGAATAGCAGATATGTACTGTACTTGTATTTGACGTTCGAAATGCTGCAGTGCTGTTTTTGAAAAATATCGCCAAAAAATCTGATTCAAATGGAAGCAATTTTCATTATTTAAAATATCAAATATGTGAATGTGTTTTAACTGCTATCCATTGATATGCTAAAGTATCATTTTTCCATCAAATATCAGTTCTTTAACACCCATTTTTTCATAAACAAATTTATTTATGGGATAAAATTAAAATATACCCGTTTTCCAATAAATAGCTATTTTCAAGAAATAGCTGGTGTTTTATTGAAAAACAGGTTTATTTCTATTTTATCCGATAAATAAATTTGTTTATGGAAAAATAGGTACTCTGTTCTTATAATAGAAAAAAATCATAAAGAGTTGGTGTTCTAAGGAAAAATGGGCACTCTGTTCTTATAATAGACGAAAGCCATAAAGACCTGGTGTTTTATTGGAAAACAAGTATATTAAAATTTTATTCGAGAAAAAAATTTGTTTATGAAAAAATGGGTGTTAAAGAGCTGCTATTTGATAAAAAATGATATTTTACAATACCAATGAATAACAGTTAAAGCGCATTCACATATTTGGTATTTTAAATCACAGTCTTCATTATTTAAACTACGAAATTTGTGAATGTATTTTAACTGTTATCCATTGGTTTCGTAAAATATCATTTTTCATCAAATACCAGTTCTTTAACACCTATTTTCCCATAAACAAATTTATTTATCTGATAAAATAAAAATAAATCCGTTTTTCAATAAAAACACCAGCTCTTTATGGCTTTCCTCTATTAGAAAAACAGAGTACATATTTTCTCATAAAACGCCAGCTCTTTATGGCTTTTCTCTATTATAAGAACAGAGTACCCATTTTTTCATAAATAAATTTATTTATTGGATAAAATAAAAAATAAACCCATTTTTTAATAAAACAGCAGTAATTTATTGGAAATAGCTATTTATTGGAAAATTGGTATAATTTTATTTTATCCGATAAACAAATTTATTTATGAAAAAATGATTGTTAAAGAGTTGGTATTTGATGGTAAAATGATACTTTACAATACCGATGGATAACAGTTAAAATACATTCACAGATTTGGTATTTTAAATAAGGGAAAATTGTTCAAAACTTCTCTCACATTTTGCAAAATAACTTTTTTCGTCCCTCGTTTTTTAAAATGTAATTTTACGTCCCTTACAAATTTACATTGGTCAAATTTGGTCCCTACTTAAGTTTCCGACTAGTTTTTTATCGGAATTGACCACGTGCCATGCACGTGATCATGTTTTATATAAAATTTGTCAAAGAAAATTTTATATAATTCGATTCATAATCCCTCACATTTCATAAAATAAAATTTTTTGTCCTTCACATTTTTTAAAATGAATTGTTTCATCTTTTATTGATTATGTGTGTGAATAATTTTTTTTTAAATCCGTGTATATATTTATTTGATTTCACTTGAACAGTACGAATAGCATGTAAAATCAAATAGAGATATATCACACACTATTCGTATTGTGTGAGTGAAATCAAATAGACGTATACATGAGTTAAAAAAAATTGTTAGCTTTTCACTTATATTCATTTTCTTTTACTCGAAATTTGAATATAAAGAAGATATTTAATCCTAAATATTATCAAGTATTTATATCGAATTAAATTTGGATAGAAAAAGTAAACAAAAGCAAAGCAGGACAAAAAGAAATAAGTGATTAGCACTTTCAAATTTTAACACAATCACAAGGAAAGTAATTCAACTGTTGGTTTTAAAAGTGTCGAGTGAAAATTTCAGATTGAAATTTGTTAGCACAATTATACGATTCGAGTTAGGACCCATTAATTAGATGATCTTATTATACAACTCAATAAACAGATTATTACCAAAAGAGAAATGTCACAAATATTAAATAGGTTCAAATGGTGAATTCATATAAATATATACATGGGTTTTAAACAAAATTATTTGTTTAAAACCCCTATATATATCTATTGAATAGCATGTGTATAACTACGATTAGCATGTTTAAATGAAATCGAATAGAGATAAATTAAATGTTATTTATACTGTTCAGATAAAATCAAATAGACATATACGTGGGTTCATAGGAAAAAAGCTATTCGTATACATGATCAATGAGGGATGAAAAAATTCATTTTAAAAAATACGAGGGATGTAAAAATTAATTTTTTGAAATGTGAGAAACGAAGCAACTCATTTTGTAAAATGTTAGGCACGAAAAAAATTATTTTGTGAAATATGAGGGACTATGAATCAATTATGTAAAAATTTGATTTGATAATTTTGCCTTTAAAAAATGATCACATGCAAGTCACGTGGTGGATTCCGGGAAAAAGTAGTCGGAAAGCTAGGTAGGGACCAAATTTGGTCACTGTGAATTTGTAAGCGACGTAAAATTACACTTTTAGAAGTGAGGGATGAAAAAAATCATCTTGTAAAATGCGATGGACATTTTGAACGATTTTTCCTTTAAATAAAGAAGATTGCATCCGTTTGAATTAGATGTTTTTTAGGGTATTTTTCAAATGCAGCACTGTAGCATTTTCGAACGTGAAATGCAAGTACTGTACATATGTGGTATTCCTTTCCCTTTTAGACCAATCATCTTGGCATTTGTGGTTTCTGATAAAAAAATTTTATTTGTTTTTTGTGGAAATGGAAAAAAAAAACTTAATTATGTATGAATTAAAAAAATTACTAATTTAATGATTGGCACCTTGCTCATACGTTTGAGGTAAGGGTGGGCACGGGTCGGGTACTCGCCCCTAACAAGATTTGGCTGATCCGACCCTAAAAAATTGGATCAACCATTTTGCGACCCTAACCCGCTCCTAATATTTTTGGGTACCCGCTATTCGAGTACCCGAAAAAAAGGGACGGGTCATAGGATACCCGCCCCTAAAAAAAAATTTATTTTCTAATAAAATATATTTTTCACTTAATATCAACATGTTTTCCAATAAAAAAAAGTATGCTTTCCAATTAACATTGGTAGAGATTTTATAATCAAAATCCATACATCACCATTCTCATACATTTCATCTAATAATCAAACCAATTTCATAAATTTAGTACATATTAGAATTATAATATCTAATAGATAAACGAAGTTTTATGATAATTTTGAATACATCACCATTCTCATGCATTTTATCCTTCTACAACATAACAAATACAAGGATAATAAGTATATGACAACTTTTCCAACTTCCTTAAGGATGTTATGGCACAAGATTGCATCAAAATGAGTCGATTGTGGAATCAAGTCCGGAAAAGAATTAAACAGAACTAATAGTTTTTGAAGAAAGTATAACCAAAATAATCTTGAAAAAAATTTCCCAACTTTCTTACATCATTGGAATAGACCTTGTTGCATTAAAGGTGATCAAAAAGAAAAATAAATTTCTTGCACTAAAATAAAAGGAGACAAATTTAAGAGACACAATTGCAATAAAATAAATAAATAAATGAAAGACACAAATGTTTTAATTATCTAGCTAACAGAAAATTGGAGCTCCAAACACAAATTTTTGATTGAATTGATGAATAATTTGTAGGAAATATCGATGGAAGTATAATAAAAATGAAAAAGAATGAAAGGGATGAACAATTTTTATGATAGAATTTCATAAATTTTTCTTTGTTTTATTCATTTGGTTCAGGTTTCACCCAGAATATTTATTTTTTTTAGACAAAATGAGGAGAGGCGGATCATATAAGATTAAAATATGAGGTTGTAAACCACTTTACTTATACTTAGGATTAAAAATTATAAAATTATATAATGAACCCTTATTTTTTTAATATTTATATAATATACCCTGCGGGTCAGGTACCCGCGAATTTTTATTTTACTGATTCGTATCCGTATCCGTTTTTGCCGGTACTTGATCCACATCTGTTCTGCTAAGAAAAATCGGATCGGATATCCTATTTTTTGGATCGAATCAGATCGGATTAGTCGGGTTTCAAATCGGATCGGATTTTTTGCCACCCCTAGTTGGAGGACTGATAAGAAAGCCGTGAAGAGCTACTATTTCATTTTATGAATTAGGTGTCTTGCATTTGCAAAAAGAATTTCTAGCATAATTTTGTAATGGAAATGGAGTTAATTCTTGTTATATGTTACTTTCCTATATGTCAATTTCGTCGTAAAGGCTAATTTGCTGTTCAACATAATTTTATTCTCATTTTGTCCAACTAATAAATTAAGTTATGAAAATAGATAATTTATGGAGGAAAGCCATAAGTAGCTGGTGTTTTATTGAAAAATGGATTTATTTTTATTTGAGCCAATAAATAAATTTGTTTTTGAGAAATGGGTACTCTGTTGTGTCTATGGAGGAAAGCCTTAAAGAGCTAGTGTTTTATTCGCAAACAGATTTATGTTTATTTTATCCGATTTTTTTTTGTATGTAAAACAGGGTACTCTATTCTTATAATGGAGGAAAGTCATAAAGAGGTAGTATTTTCTTGAACAAATTATTTATTTTCAGTTTAGTGGATAAATAAATTACTTGATGAGATAATGGGTTCTTTGTTCTTACTTGAACAAATTTGTTTTTCTTCCTGTCACAACCCACGAAATTAGTACGGAAGTCAGTGGGCTTGTTTGCTTCCATCCGCACACGGTTCTGCTTCATTTCCTTTCCACGCGTTCTCCAACACTTTAACGTCTCCGTTTGGACCGTTTTACCCCTAACACGTGTCGCTCTCTGCCGGCATTCCTACCATAGGCACGTTCCCACCATAAAGGTATCCCTATTGAAAGCCCAGGTCTTGCTTCTCATTTATTATTTGAGGTCACGATGTAACAGGTCCATGCATTTGAGTGGAATGCACAATGGAATTTGATTTGGATAAGAATTCATTCATTTCCAGCTGGATTGGTGACAAATAAACACTCATATGGCTTTTAATCACTCTTGGTCTGATTTCAATAAGTATATTTAATGTACAAATTAAAGCGCAACAAAGAAGAATAAGAGAAAATCATCTTGTTCCATTTACCTTTTCAGGTTCATATTTTTTAAACAAGTTCATAATTGTTTCATGATTCGTGTTTCAGATTTACAGTGAAATGATTTGAAACAACCTAGGAGGGAAATCACATAAACATAAAATTGACAAGTTAAAGAGATACTTGGGATTGAGGTGGAGGAAGGTTCTTTTTCGTCGTTTAAAGAGATAAATTTTTTTGGGTACAATTTCTTGAGTGCAATGATCACCTCTTTATATCTAGTTCAATATTTCTGCCTTTTTCCGATTGATAAATTAAAACCACACCAGAAATGTCATAGTGCATAGGCTTGTTATCAAATACTTAGAAGTCCCAAAAATATATTCCACTGTTTTGTTGTAATCCCAATTATGCTGGCTTTTAACATATTGTTAATTAATCAATTGTGCTCTTTTTTTTAAAAAAAAAATTTGTTAGCTATAATTGCGTTAGAAGACTCAAATTAAAAAGATATATATATATATATATATGTTCTTAATGCCTTTTCCAAGTGAATACTAATTAATCACATACAACATGTACGACACCTGACTTGAGGAACAATCTGATGGCTACAATGAAGTAACCGAAGAGCAGAATATGAAATATTTCTTACTATTTCTTACCAGAATTTGTTCTTTTTGTTTTCCCAGTACCAGAATTTGTTCGAGATTGTGAATTTTGTGCATCAGTTTCGGAGCGTAGGAGAATTTTGCTCAGAGCCGGAGGATTTTGCTAGATTTTGAATCATAAAACACATTAAGATTTTATTTGTACCCATCATGAATATGGCGTGCTTTTGAATTCCGGCAAACCACGTTTAGGATATAACAAAATCTAAGAAAATTAGACAGCAAATTTATCTTCCCATTATTTGTAGATCAACAAATGCATAAGTTAATCAGGTGGGGGGAAGGGAAGGGGAGGGTTGGATTGGATAGTAAACGAGAAGTGATTGTAAATAGCAAGATTTAGATTCAAGATTTCCCACTTACAGAAGGAAAAAATTACTTCCCCTGAGGTATGGCCAAACTACCAATTAAACTTGAAGTTTGACCAAGTAACAGATGGCCCCTTGTAAATAACTTCCGTTAATGCTTCAGCAGCCCGGGCGCCGCACAAGTGAAATGGGAGAAAATATGTATTGCTTTGACTCGGTCATGCTTATTATGCTATATATTTTATATCTCAATTTGATCTACCTTTTTTTTTTGGTGCAGTTTTCTTCTATTATAAGATCGTATAGAATTAGTTTTAGCTATAAAGTATGGTATTAAATCACAAGTTATGATTGTAGAAGATTTTCAGTTAAATTACCTTTTATGCCGTAGAGTTTGGTACTTTATTATATAACTCTTCTATGGTTTAAAAACCTAGATATAACCCCCTCAAGATTTGGGTGAAAATGTCATTATTAGTTTTTTGGTTAAAACTAACAGTCAATAGTAAAAAGTCAAAGTCATACTAATAAATTGATAAATTCATCCTTTCACTACCATTTTTTATCTTTTTCTTTTCCTTCTCTCTCTTTTTTTTTTTTTGGAAGAGAAGAGACAATCTTAAAACCTATACTTTGGCCCATAACATCTTAATTTTCTCCATGTACAAAAGAGATAAAAGGGAAATAAAAAATAAATAAATAAGAAACCAAAAAGATGGAAGAAAAATATTAAAAAAATAAACAAGAAACAAAAATACCTAATTTTTTTATACTAGTATCGTTAGAGGTTTTAAACCAAATTTTTAATGATATTTTCTAATTCTTATTTATATTTTTATTTCAATTTCTTCTTTTTTATGTTTGGATGAAAAAAAGAATAATAAAAAGATAAATTTATCAATTTATTAGTTTGAATTTGACTTTTTACTATGGGCCATTAGTTTTAATGAAAAAAAACTAATGGTGATACTTCAATCCAATCTACAAGAGGATTACATATTAGTTTTTAAACCATGGGGAGGAGGTGTTACACGCTTTGCATCCGCACTACCTCGTGACAAACAGCACAGCTCAGGGACCAACACACTGCAAGCCACACGCCCGCTCAATGCATGCAGCCACTACATGGGAGATGGATGTCAACCTTTGGGCCTTGGCACGATGATGATCACTAAATTAGAGAGTCCAGACATATAATTCTTACTTACTAGTCCATCTCAATTTCCATTTCCCTTTAGTCTTGTTGTACATATGTAGATAGGTAGTCTAATGCAATTCTACTACTAGTCCTAATTTTTCTATTAGGTGTTACTTTTGGGCAATAGTACTTATACACATTCGGTTGTTGCTTTCTAATTGAGAACTATTGTAATTTTTTTTTTCTCAATACAAGTACTACTTTCTTTTATTCCACTATGCCTCTAAAGAATTTATTGCATTTACTTTGCTATATCCTTTGAGTGTGATTGCAACGTTGTGAGAATTCGAAAATTATTTTATATTTTTTCTTATTTTTTTTTAAAAAATTAATTTATATTTTCTTTTATCGTAGTTTACTTGCCTTAATTTCATGGTGACTTTAATGGTTGAATCAAGATTTCTATCTTTTCCCTTTTATAATTTGGTGCATATTAAGTTTCGGAGTACATTAAACTAGTGTAACCGACTAATGAGATATGTGTAACAAATTTGGTGGACGAGAATAGGTGTGATACTAAAGGAATTATGTGATTGGAAGTGTTAAGGGTGAATTAAAGGAACACAAGATAGATTGGTTATTAGATACACAAGAGAGACAAAGAGATAGACTTGAGTTACTTTCTTGACAAGTGGTAATCATCCGTTCAACTTTAAACCAAGGCTTTGACTAAGACTAGTCATATATTTATCTTGGATTAAGCTTCCATTTCACCACAAAAAACCTTTCGTTTCTCCTCCCCTTTGGCCGAAATTATAGGTAGAAAAGCGAGAAAGAAACCTTCAAAATTTACCTTGAAATCTTGCTTGATTTTATGGGAAATCCAACCTAAAACCCTAATCCAATCTGTAGGAAGTTGCATCAAGGAAGAAGGGAAGCTTGTGTGGAGTGATTTGGGGGAAAAGAAAGCTCTTGTTTGCATTTCTCCTTAGGGTTTGCAGGTATTCATGTCAAGAAACTATCTTTTCTCTTTTATCTTGCATTTGAATGGATTTATAACTTGATTATGGTAGGTTTCATGGAGAATTTCATAGTTTTGTGAAGTAGTTTACAATTTCCAGCTTTGATTGAGAGTTTCCAGCCTTGAAATGTTATTTCCAGCTTTGCTATGTCCTTTTAGTCCTGCCATGAGGATTTTCCAGCTTGTATATGCATTTTTGGCTTCACTATAGGAATTTTCAGTTTTTGTTTTGTAAATTTTAGCTTAAGGTTCAAATTTCCAACTTTGGTATGGTTAAATATGAGCTGGGTATATGTCAAATTTGGTTAGCTTTTGTAGCGTCGAACAAGTATCCCTTATATCTTATAACTTGTGGCCTTGATTAGAGTTGTTTTGCCATGAAGTTAAATTATGAATTTGGAGGAAAAGCACAAGAGAAAAGAGAGAGAGAGGGGGGGCGAACCTTAAGGGAGAAAAAAAGAAAGGAAAAGTTCATCCAATCTAGCTTCCATTTTGCTTAGGTTTTGTGGGAAAAAGAAGGAGAGAACTTGGTTTGTCCATCAAACTTGGCTTGAGCTTGGAAGGGAAGAAGAGTTGGTGGATTGTGGATTGAGTTTCATCTTGGTTTGGAAAGAAAAAGAGGTAAAAGTACTAGATCATCCTTCTTTCTTTGTCTTAAGTGTTAGACAAGTGAATCTTGTGAATTTTGTGGTGAAACTTATAGTGAATCTTGAAGTTATTTCAAGTCAGTGAACCTTGAACTTTATACTTGAATTCTTGGGGTTTGGATGCACTTATGATAGCTTTCTTGTTAAGATTTTGACTATAGATACCTAGGGTTGTGTTGGTAATAAACTTTTTTGGATGCGTTAGCTAGGTTTGCTTGAAATTTTGGGAAATTAGTTGAAGGAATGTTTGGAAAAATAATTGAGAAATCATGAGCAAGCTGGCCGAGAACAGGGGTTTAATTTTTAGCCTTGAATTCCAAACTTTTATGATGATTTTAAGTTCAATTTTACTCAAAACACTCTATAAGATTTTATACTATAAGTGTATGTTGAACTTGAGTCAACGGAGTGAGGTTTTGTTAGTGAAAGTTGCATTTTCTTACATTATTAGCAATCTGAAAATTTTCACAGGAAGCTCTGTTAGCTTTGGAAAATTGTTTATAACTTTATATAGAAATGTCAAAATTGACTTCCGTTTGTTGCGTTTGAAACTAGACTCATAGAAATTTCAATGGCATAAAATTCAAGGTTAGGTTCAATTTCTATAAAGACCAAAAAATTTGCAAATTTTCTTGAAAATCATGACTATTCTGCTTTTGCACTTGTGATAGTAGTGATTTATAACCTAATATTTGATGAATCTATGAGTTGAATTTCATGAAGTGTCTTCTAAACCTATTAATATTTCGATCTATTTTCTACCGGTGTAAATTTTGTGATTTTTTGACTTACGAAACTCAAGTTATACCTTTTCAAAGAATGTTACCAAAGTTGGAAATTTGTTCAAAGTTGGTTGAGAGAGACAGAGACAACAATTGTGTTGAGCTGTTCTCTTGATTTTGTATGGTGAAATTATCTTGCTCATGCCCTAAATACTTGATTATACCATAATCCTAGCATGAGAGTTGAAAAAATGATAGGTTTTAGGAGGTAACAACCTCATTTTTTCTTGTTTCAAGTGTTGAATTTCCCGCCTTACAACCAAACTATTTTGAACAGTTTTAAACTCAAATTCATGGATGGAAAGGAGATATTTTCGCACTATCTTTTACTTGAATCATTGACCTAAAATATAGATGAATTTTGCCCTTGAATTGAACTGGAAACTATATGATTTGGGGTGAGATTACTTAGTTGACTTGGAAGTAATTTCCTTAAAATGTTGTGGCTTGGAATAATGTGGCATTTTTAAAATTGTACTTGAGTATGGCTAGGTAAGAAGGTAGTTATTAATCTAATTACTTGAACTAACTTTGAACTTTGATTTTCTTGTTCCGTTTTCTTCACAAGTCTTGGCTATAAGCGACATGTTCTTGCACTGTATCATGCTTGCCACATTGACCAATCATGCATGAAGTTTCTCCTTTGGATTTGAACAAGAAAACTGCACGCTTTTGAAAGTTATATGGGAGTTAAACTTGTAAATTGCTTTATTGGCTAAGTGAAACTTCGAAATTCATAGTTTGCATTGATATTGTCATGAAATGGCTAGACTCTTGATAGCTTATATGACCACAAGACTCGAGAGTGACCAAGTGAAAGAACCATGGTTTGAAGTAAAAAGGTTGTGATCAATTGGTGAGTATTCCAACTGCATGTTCCATGCTACTTGTTGCTTGAATTGGCTTATTATTGCATAGACAAGTGTGTACTTTATCCTACTTGATCTAACTTAACTAAACTCTTGATATCCTATTTATAAGTGAACTGTTTGCAAGTGAATTGATATAAGTGTGCATGACTTGAAAGTCGGTTGGAGATATTATCTCATCGACTATACTCACTGCTTGGGATCCCAAACTCTACTGGTTAGTTGGTCGAATCGATCCAACAAGGGCTTGATCGAGGAGATTAGCGAGCTATGGATACTGTATACTGTTTATTCCACTGAATACTGATTCTCCACTAATTACTGTTGATCTACTGGATATGGTCCACTGAAATCGGTATACTCGAGTATTACCACCACTGTTACTGTTTGGTATTCGGGCCCGGTAGCAGATTGAACGGTGGACAGAGATTAGAGTAAAACAGTGATTTATGGATATTATTATATTTCAAAGGTTGATAGAGTGTCAACAGACTCGAAAAACGCTGTTGCTAGACTGGCTGCACGTGAAACATTATACGGGACTAAGTGCTACGCTTGGAATCTGGCAGGAGCTACCGTATCAGTGGTATCAACGTTTGAATCCTGAGTACTCTGTCCAGATCTTGGCAGGAGCCACTATATCAGTACCGTATCTTTTTCTTACCGGTTAAATTGTTTATTTGAATATATGAACTATTAATGATTTCACTTATTATTTCTTACTTTCTTCACTTTAAGATTTTGAGATATATGATTGATATCTTGCCAATTTAATTACATGTGTTCTTGGAATCTCAATAGGTTTTTAACTCATCTCATTATTTGTCTTCCTTAACAGGGTGCAAGGATGAGAGAGACAAGAATAGTAATGGTTTGTAATAGGATATCTTGAACTTATATTTGGCCGACACTGTAGTATGATACTAATTTTTTAAACTCTTTTTCTTTGGATTGTTCTTTGGCTTGAATATTGGGATGATTTGTGACATGTAAATGTTATATTATGGATTTTAGTGTTATTGATTTGGAAATGTTAGTGAATGAGGCCTGACAAAAGTTGGACATGCGGTCCGCCAAACCCTTGAATACGTCCTAGGGAGAGGTGGGGTCGTCAAAAACATACTACTCGGTTACTTGGTGGAGCGACTCTTACCGAGTTGTTAGCTTTACGGTTCGCACTCTTATTGGCTTCAAGCGAGGCGGCCCGTAACAAAAGGTTATATGGTAAAACACCAAACTACAAAGAGGCAAAAAGTAATTTATCTAAGATTTCGTTAAATAGTGATGCCACTCTATTTAATCACTTTCAAGAGTTGAACTAAAACAAAATTTTTAATATTATAATGGTTGATAGGTGTATATTTTATATCTCTTAGTGTTTTATTACTTAGTTTTTAGCGTGTTTTAGTCATTATAGGAACTAAATAGTGAGGATTCTAGTAGAATTTTGCATTTTGTAGTTAAATGAGAAAACTTGTATTTCTATGGATTTAAGTGCGGAAATTCTATCATCCGAGGATTGTATCTTTAACATGAAATCTTTGTTATACAACAAAGAAAACCACAAGAAGAGTACGAGCAACAAATGGCTTCAAATCAAGGCCAATAATGAGGACGTGGAAGTCGATAATTTCATTCTGGGTGGTATCATTGTAAGTATAGATTATTGCTGTAACTATTCCACGGGCCAATCGAAAAGCCCTAGAACCACCTATTATTTATTGCTCTCTGCAATTACCCTGTCATGAACATAGAAGTGAAGCTCTGTCAACTCCTTTGCATGTCGAAGCTCTTTGAACCATTTTTTAACTGCTTCAGGACTTTGATCAATGCTGCCGTGATCTCTATAGTTATCACATTTAACAATAGTATGACTCATTTGTTACAGGGTCAACGTTTGTATTATTTTTGCAGGGACTTATTTTATAAGACGATGAAGACTTTATTAGAGAACAGAGGTTGATATAATTCATGACTAATGTGATTAACATAACATTTTTCATACGGTAAACTATTTTAGTTTAATATTTTATAAACTAATAATAGGTTTGAATGCATGTCACATGTATAAAATTTAAAATGAAATTAATGAAATTTAAAAAAATTATACATAGTGCAATTTCTTTTAGTTTAGGACAAAATAAAATAAAAAAAGACCTTGTGCTAGTTGAGTAAAAAAGGGCATCAATGTATAGGAAATTTATTAAACCAGCCCTCGCTATTATCCACCAGGTGACAAATGTATACGGTAAACTTTTTTCATACGGTAAACTATTTTAGTTTAATATTTTATAAACTAATAATAGGTTTGAATGCATGTCACGTATATAAAATTTAAAATGAAATTAATTTTCATGCATCCGGACCTGTTAATGTATAGCTAGTGCTAAGAAATATAAATTCAATTCCTTTTCACTTAATTATCTGCTAATTATGCTTCTTATGATTCCATCAAATTGGAAAATAAAAAAAAATTATACATAGTGCAATTTCTTTTAGTTTAGGACAAAATAAAATAAAAAAAGGCCTTGTGCTAGTTAAGTCCTTATTCCCTGCAGTGGTAAAAAAAAAGGACATCAATGTACGGATAGGAAAATTATTAAACCAGCTCGAAATTAAAGCATGCCCTCGCTATTATCCACCAGGTGACAAATGGCAGGACTGTAATCATTTGGAGAGCAAATTTATTTTGATCAAAATATTTATGACCACTTCGGCACATGGGCACAGTACTGGATCAAAAAACTGAACTGGATCAAGCATCTCCCCTGCCTTTTCTCCAACCCTTTCCTCGTGCAGCCAACTTTCTTCCTCCGACAGGGGAGGAGGGCCATCCCTCTAATTTCTTTCTTCTTTTCTTATTTTGTTTAAATAGCAGCTTTTCTTAAGCTTTGTTTAATAGAAGTGTTCTCTCCCTCCTAAACTTCTTAGTGATAGGAGTTTTGTTCTCTCCTTATATTTCTTTTTGAAAGTTTTGAATTTTTTTATACCTTTCTTATTAGATCTGAAATTTCTAAAATTTGTTTTGTCAAATCTAAAATTCTCAAATCTAACTTTCTCTATGGGCCAAGTTTGTTTAACATCAAATCTGACAGTTCAAGACAGGCGCAGAATACTGCCATGCATAGAATGGTGCTGCAGTAGTGATTCATCTGATATAAAAACATTTTGGGTTATTTCGTGGTGGTGTCTTTTAATTTTCAGATCTAGTCCTAAATTTTTATATCTATTGTATCAGATCTATTATTCTTACTGCGTGTTAGTTTGATATATCTCCTGCTATTAATGCAGATTATGGCAATGGATTATGAATTTTTTTAAAAAAAATGGTAAAATGGGCACCTTAAAAAATTTTAATTGTTTTTAAGAAATTTGTTAAAAAAGAACTTTTAAAGCTGTTTTCCATAAAAGTTAGAATAATTTGTTACCAAATCAACACCAAATATCTTTCTTTTTTGGGAAAATAACATGTTTTATCCCTCACATTTCACAAAAATATTCTTTTCGTCCCTCACTTTTAAAATGAAGCAAATTCGTCCGTGACACTTAAAAATTAAAGTTATTACATCCCTGAACCTAATTTTCAATCTGAATCAAACCATCCAATAACCTAGTAATAAATTTCGAAAATAGAATTGATAGATCATTTGGTCAACTTCTTCATATTCACATGACATTTATTAAACCAAAACAATAAAAATTATAACATAAAAGGCCATTCTTTGTCTTGGAATAGTAGAGTTTTTTTTTTTTGATAAATCTTTTCATGCACCGTTAGTATATCCGCTTACGAATCTAAATGTGTATCATAAATATAAAATTTGGTGCCGTCAGTGTATACAATGATAACGTAGAAAAGATTAATCTTTCTTTTTAATGTTATAATTTTTTATTTTTTCTTTGTAGGTTCATTAAATTTCACATGAATATCAAGTTGAGTTAACCAAGTGATCTACCAATTACACCCCCAAAATTTGTAATCAGGTTGATTGGTGGTTTGATTCAGATTGAAATTTGGGTTCAGGGATGTAATGATTTCAGTTTTTAAATGTCAAGAACGAAATTGCTTCATTTTAAAAGTGAGCGATGAAATGAATATTTTTGTTTTAAAACCGATCATTTTCCCTCCTTTTTTTTTGTTTTGTTTCAAACTAAAAAAAAAACTGAAAGTGGTAAACTTTTCAAAACTTAATTAAATTAAGAAAAAACTATACAAATAGCCCGTATTGCATTTATAGTTATTTACTCATTCACTTATAAAATGATACAAATTCATCCTTCACATATACAAATTACTCCATTTTAGTCTCAAAACCCATTTTAGAAAACTTTTTGCACTCAGAAAAATTTTTGCACTAAAAATATGGCGTGATCACACATGCTTATAGTTTTAGGGGCAAAATAGCTATTACACAAGCACGATTTATCAATACCATTTTTCATTTTGTTCTTTTATTGTTTTCCTGGCAATTACAAGTTTTATTGGTGATCAATGTGCTTCATTTTTTTTTTGTAATAAGTCTTCTTTATTGTTGTCAGCAATTAAGATAGATGATTTTCAGTTTAAATATCTTTGAAGCAATTTGTGAATCTCTTATGCTAATTAATTTTCTTTAAAAAGTGTTGGATAATCTTTCAATCATTTAATTAGTTAATTATAATAGTATTTGAACAAAAAATTTAGTGAGTAAACTAAAGCGAATGGTCTGTGAACAGATTCCAAGTTCTCTTTGATTTGTCGCTTACTTTGATAAATGGAATTGGAATTAGAGAAGGAATTTTAATTTTACTGTCCCTTTAATCCATTTGATTTGGCATGAAAAACAACTTTTACTGGAACAATAAGCCTTACTTTATTCAAGGTGCAAAAGCAATCATGTGTGCAAGAAATCTTTTTAGTTGATTATTCATGATTGTGTTCTTTTTTAATTATACATGTGAAAAAGTAATGGAAAAAAAGTCCAATATATATTAGGATTCTAGCATGTTTTTGAGTCTTGCCTTATAAAATTAGGATTTGTTTTTGAGTTTTGAAATTTAAATTTCTTCAGCCATTTTAAATATTGTGGTCATTGGTATTTGAGTGGTGATTTGATTTTTCCTAGAAAGAAAATCTCGGAACTCTTTGGTGCATTTTTGTAGAGACATTATATTCATTATTTTCTTGACAGGTTTTAAAAACCTTTTTAAGTTTTTTGAGTGATTTATTAATCGAAGAATCTTTTATACAGTTTAGGAAAGTTTTAGGAACAGGTTGATGTTTAAACAAGCTCATAAGAACGAGAAGACTACTTTGTACAACTACAATGGATACTAACCTCAAAATATCCATCCAAGCATTTATTGGGAGAAGTTCATTTCAAGTTTACAGTTTGATATGCGTTTTCTTTCATTTATATCAAAAAAAGGAACGTCATCAGTAAATAATAAACACACACACCCAGAATCTAAGGTAGCTCCACAAGTTTATCCAAAAGGCAATTGCTGACTTCTAGGTAAATTCTATGGACCTTAAATCCTACACACACATACTTATCACCACCGATGTGGGAACAAGCTTATGGGGAGAAAGGGAAGTGGGGAGGCTTTAAGAGCCTTGACGAAGAACTCACCACACACCAGTACACCTCTCTGGTCTTGCTTGTCTTTCAATAGTAAATAATAAACACACACACCCAGAATGGTGAATCCATTAACCACTGTTAAAAATTATATGAAATATTTGGGATTGTAGTATGACCTAACAGTACACAAAGTCACTTTTGATATCGATCTTATTTTTACCCATAGGCTCAAACATCAAATGGCTCCACAAGTCTCTTCTAGGGTTCCGAATTCCAAACTTATTTATTCAAGATTTACAAAGTCAAATGTTATCGGACCAGTGAGACTGTTATTACCCAAACCTAAATAATCCAGATCTTCCAAATGAAACAATGACCTTGGAATGCTTCCAGTGAAGTTATTGCTGTTGAGGTTGATGTGATTCAAGTATGGGTAATTCATCCAACAGTCAGGAATTTCTCCTGATAGAGAATTCTCCCCAAGATCCAGATACCAAAGATATTCAAGAACTTGTATTTCATTCTTCACTTCACACAAAACGGGAGAGATACCTCCTGAAAACAAATTATGAGAAAGGTCTAAATATGTCAAATAATGAAAAATTAGTTGTGGCTGTGGGCCATTGAATATGTTTGACTATAATGCACATATTAACCTTTAACAATTTCAGAGATATTTGAGCTCTTACCATGGAGTTGATTGTGAGAAAGGTCTATAGATCCCAATGATGAATTGAATAACCAAGGTGGAATGGTATCTGAAATTCCTGTGAAGGACAAGTTCAAATCCTGAAGGAATTTTTGTGATCGGATCCATGTAGGAAATTGGGGACCCAGCTTCCACGAACTCAGTTGAAGTGTTTCAAATTGGACACGACGAGTCCAACTTGCACTTACTTTTAAGGTCAAGGAATTTCCAAATGCATCAAAATTCCTTAAAGCTGTCAGATTGTCGAAGTGACTCTCACTCACAATGCCTTCCATTAAATTGTCGTAAATACGAAGCTCTTTAAGTTTGGAAAGCTGCCCAAGACTTTCAGGAAGAGTTCCAGTGAGTTTGTTGTGAGATACATCCCAGCACTCCAAGGATGACAGTTTTCCTAAATTTGATGGAATTGAACCAGATATAGCATTATCATTTAGGTCAAGGTATTCTAGCTTGGTACATCTTCCTAAATTTGATGGAATTGAACCAGATAGAGCATTATGATTTAGGAAAAGGTATTTTAGCTTGGTACAATTGCCAACTGTGCTTGGAATTTGACCATTTAAGTGATTACCACTTATATCAAGTGTAATCAAGTCCTTTGATGTGAATACTTCACTTGGTAAAGAGCTTGAGGAGCTAAGATTGTTATAAGACAGATCAAGATAATGAAGGTTGGAAATGTTGGCAATAGAGCTTGGGATAGAGCCTTGAAAGTGATTGTAGCCAAGATAAAGTGAAATTAGGGCAGTTAAAGTGGATAATTGGCTTGGGAGGAAGGTAGCGAAGTTATTCGCTGATAGATCCAAAGATGTAAGAGAGTAAACTGATAGTAGTGATATAGTTTAAGGGGATAAAATGATAATAACCCAAGAATTTATTCATTTCTAGCTTGAGTAGTGACCAACAAAATATTTATGACCACTTTGGCACATGGTCCCAATACTGGATCAAAAAACTGAATTGAATCAAAGCATCTCCCCTGCCTTTTCTCCAACCCTTTCCTCTTGCAGCCAACTTTCTTCCTCCCACAGGGGAGGAGGGCCATACCTCTAATTTCTTTCTTCTTTTCTTATTTTGTTTAAATAGCAGCTTTTCTTAAGTTTTGTTTAATAGAAGTGTTCTCTCTCTCCTAAATTTCTTAGTGATAGTTTTATCTCTCCTAAATTCTTTTAATAGGAGTTTTGTTCACTCCTTAGATTTCTTTTTTGAAAGTTCTGCATTTTTTTTATACTTTTCTTATTAGATCTGAAATTTCTAAAATTTGTTTTGTCAGATCTAAAATTCTCAAATCTATTATGTCAAATCTAACTTTCTCTATGGGCCAAGTTTGTTTAACATCAAATTTGACAGTTCAAGACAGGCGCAGAATACTGCCATGGATAGAATGGAGCTGCAGTAGTGATTCATCTGATATAAAAACATTTTGGGTTATTTCGTGGTGGTATCTTTTAATTTTCAGATATATTCCTAATTTTGTATATCTATTCTCACTGGATGTTAGTTTGATATATCTTCTGCTATTAATGCAGATTATGACAATGGATTATGAGCTTTTTTTCAAAAAATGATAAAGTGGGCACCTTAAAAAAATTTAATTGTTTTTAAGAAATTTGTTAAACAAGAACTTTTAAAGCTGTTTTCCATAAAAGTTAGAATAATTTGTTACCAAATCAACGCCAAATATCTTTTTTTTTTTGTTTTGTTTCAAACTAAAAAAAAATACTGAAGTGGTAAACTTTTCAAAACTTAATTAAATTAAGAAAAAACTATACAAATAGCCCTTTACATGTTGCATTTATAGTTATTTACTCATTCACTTATAAAATGATACAAATTCGTCCCTCACATACACAAATTACACCATTTTAGTCTCAAAACCCATTTCAGAAAACTTTTTGCACTAAAAGTATGGCGTGATCACGCATGCTTATAGTTTTAGGGGCAAAATAACTATTACAGAAGCACGATTTATCAATACCATTTTTCGTTTTGTTCTTTTATTGTTTTCCTGGCAATTACAAGTTTCATTTTGTGCTTCATTTTTTCTTTCATTTTTTTGGTTATTAGTCTTCTTTATTGTTGTTAGCAATTAAGATAGATGATTTACAGTTTAAATATATTTGAAGGAATTTGTGAATCTCTTATGCTAATTAATTTTCTTAAAAAAAGTGTTGGATAATCTTTCAATCATTTAATTAATTAATTATAATAGTATTTGAACAAAAATTTTAGTGAGTAAACTAAAGCGAATGGTCTGTGAACAGATTCCAAGTTCCAACAACTTCCCCTCTTGTAGGCAATGTTTTCAGAATCGGACCGGACCGGCCGGTTCGACCAGTTGGACCGCGAACCGGCCATGTCACCGGTCCGGTCTAATGCTAAAGCCGGAAGTTCATGGAGAACCGTTGAAACCCGGACGAACCGGACGAACCGTGCGAACCGTTAAGAACCGTGAACCGGCGATTTTTTAAATTCTTCAACAAAATATCAAGAATGGTGTAGCTAAGAATCGAACCTGGGTCTCCAAGTTTGGATATGACAATCTCACCGCTAGACTGTAGTTAAGTTTGTTGAGAATTCTACTTGACTAAAAAATATATTAAAACATCAAGTTCTTCTCTTATTTTTTTTTCAATTTTTTCTTCTTAACCATTTTTAACCCAAATATCCACAACAAGATTTTCTCAAGTCTTCACCATTATTATCAGGTTATTATCTTTAGCAAATTGTAAACAAGTTGAAAATTTCAACTTTTCTTGTTTTCCAACATCTTAGTAAGTTTAATTTTTTTCTTTTCAAGGTTTTTTTTTCTATATTATTATCTTTAGTTGATTTTTTGCATTTTCTTCTTTTTCCCCTCAATTTTCATATGTTTCCCTCATTTTTGTTATATTTTTATTCGATTAATTAAGGATGAAATTTTTGCAAAAGTAGTGCACATCCGTGTAGGAATTGGGTAGGAATTACAAATAATAACATTGGGCTGGTCAAAAATATGGTAGTTGGCACATAATCGAAGCTATTGATAATTGAATTTAAAATAATTAATGGTATAGGATCATTGAATTTAATATAACATGTTAATTAGTAATATTTAGTAGCAATTAATTTTTATGTGTTTAACTGTATATTTGTTTTTCAAAAATTTTTAGTTTTTTTTAGTTTGAGCAATTAGATTTATATTTTTATAATAAAATTTTAACTTTTTCAGCTTAAGTTGATGAAATTGTGAAGGTGGTGTGGTTGCTTATCATGCCACTGATAAAAGTTTGCTATTCAAATAATTTGTCTTAACTTGAACTCTTTTATGGATTTTTTTAAGGGTTGTAAAAGAATTTCAATATTTAATTTATTTATTTTTTGTGTTTTTATTTGTGATAATTGGTGAACATTTGGATTGTATCTATTTATGTTTATAATGAATTTATGAAAACTTATGGTGAATTATGATATTTTAATTATATTTATCATTCCATGTTTTATGTATAACTTTTAAAAATTTTATTATTATCATAACTTAAATTAAGTTATGTTGGTAAAGTTCAAGTGTAGAATGAAACCTGCTTAGTACTTAACACTAACAAAAAAAAAAAAAAAAACAGTGAACCTTTGAACCGGTCGGACCGGTCGAACCGCGAACCGGCCACCTCTCCGGTTCACTGACCGGTCCGAGTTTAAAAACATTGCTTGTAGGTTGCCAACCACTCTCTCCCCTCAGGATATCTCCACTTGGATTGGATTGTTTTTCACGAACTTGTTTTTCAGCTACAATACTATAGTAAAACATTCCAAAAATAATTCTAAAAACACCTAACTCATATATATATATATATATATATATATATATATATATATATATTCTCAAATACAACTACAAAAATAAAAATAAAATAAAATCTACTAGTATTCACTACTATCCAACCCCACCACTACTATCAATCCCGGTTACCACCCCCTTCCTCCCCTCCCCTCCCTTCTCCCTCACTCGCAAAACCTTCTCCCTCCCTTATAGAAGGGTCACCACCTTCGATAGTGACCATATCTTGCCAGATCTGGCCACAACTAGGGGGCTGGTTGTGATTGGAACCTCTCATCGCAAAAGGGGGAAGGAGTCTAGGGTGAATGGAGGGAAGGGGAGGGGAAGGAAGAAGGGAAGAGGAAGGAGGAAGGAGAAGGAAAGAGGAGGGAGGAGGAAGAAATGGAAGAAAGAGAGAGGAAAAAGAGAGAAGGAGGGAAGGGGTGATGGGTGTGTAATTTTTTTTAATTTTTAAAAAATACACCAACAATATTTAAAATTTTAATAACACTGCAACAAACAATTACAGTAATATTTTTTCGTAGCCATCATTTATGAAAAATAGTTTCAAAAATACCTAATCCATGCTGAATTTTTTTTTTTTTTTTTACAATTTCTCTTCCTCTCAACTTTCACAATGGCTCGTCCTCCTCCTCCATCATCTTCGTTTTAATATTAATTGCCAACCTTTCTCTTGGCCTCTTTCACACAAACCCAAAAAAGAGATCCATCATGTTATTTGAAGCTTTTGATATGTCTTTATTCAAAAATGTCTCTTTTGATTTGTCACTTACTTTGATAAATGGAACTGGAATTAGAGAAGGAATTTATGGAAAACTATACATAGCGAGAGATTAGGTAGGATGGTAGAATATCATCTTGTTTTTTGCTGTGATTGCTATACTTGGGCAATTGAGCCCAGAAAAAGTATATCCGTGAGTTTTAATTTTACTGTCCCTTTTATCTATTTGATTTCACATGAATAAACAACTTTTAGCTGGAACCATATGCCTTACTTTATTCAAGGTGCAAAAGCAATCATGTGTGTAAGAAACCATTTTAGTTGATGATTCATGACTGTATATACTTAACAATTATAAAGAAATTAGAACAATCAAATAGCAATTTATATTATTTAATGAATATTAGCAAGTTTAGAATTAAAATTATGGATTTAATTGAAAAATAGCACCAAAATTTAGGATAACATTTATAAAGTATGAAATATTTGAGGTATATTAATAATTTTTAACAACCTAAGAGTCAAAACATAATATTGAAAATGCTTTGTAATACACGTCTTAAGACAATTTTGATCTAATTCATTTATCTTTTTATCTAAAACTCTTAATAATATTACTTAAAACTTAAGAAACTATAACAATTCAAACTCTAGATAGTGGGGACCAAAAAAAATGCAAAGTAAAAACTGTTGGCTGAAGGTAAATTGATTTTGACCATGAGAATTATTGAATTATTGTCTATTGTCCTAAATTTGACAAAAAAAAAAAGGAGAAATTTTGGAGACCAAATTTATTTTGATCAAAACAGTTGGGCCTAATACTGGATCAGAAAACTGAACTTCTCCCAATAAAGATGTTCATTTCCAGTTTACAGTTTGATATGCATTTTACGTAATATTGACTTTTTCTTTTGTTCATATCAAGAGGACGCGGTGCAAATGTTATTTCGTATTGTCGTCAAATGTATAATAGAAACCATTACGTGGAATCTGACAATCATAGCTTCAAAACACTCCCGGGTTTGGTTAGGTTGGCTGTAAATTGGAGAGAGAGGAGTAGTTAGAGAACCGATATTTGTAGGGATGGCCGCTGCGAATGGGCAGGGAATTGAGCCTGCGGTACTTGATGACATAATCAACCAGTTGTTGGAGTTCCGGCACGCGCGGACGTTGCGCCAAGTCCAGCTCTCCGAGGCGGAGATCCGGTCTCTCTGCAACGCTTCCCGGGAAATCTTCCTTCAACAGCCTAATCTCTTGGAGCTTGAAGCACCAATCAAGATCTGCGGTAGACTCCCCTTTCACTATTGTTACTTTTAGTTAAATAGCACATGCATGCATGTTTATCATCAATTTGTCTACTGATTTAGATTCTTAGATGTACGGGTAGGGCATCTGCTTTGATAGTATATATGCTCTTTTCTTTTCTTCTTCTTTTTTTTTTTTTTAATTTGTTTGGATTGTTTATATTTTTCTACTAAGTAATTATCTTTCTATTGAGCTGTATGTTGCTTAATTCTATATGTTTTCTGTGAAACAGAGACAAGCAAATTGTGGATTTTTATATTTTCGGTAAGAATATGAGTTATTTTGGAAATTCTGAGTTTTTTCTGCCCAGAAAATTTGGTGCTATAACCTTGGAAAATGTTTTGATGAGTAACCAAGACTTCTAATTTTCACAGAATTTCCAAATACATTGTTTTATTTTTTTTTAAAATTTCTTGCTTCTATTTATAATCTATTGTGCTTTCATTTTGCTTTTAATATGCTCTATTTGCTATAATATCATTGATGATTCGTTCCCACTAAACTTTTGAATTCGTCACTGATGCTGATGCATATTTTCAAGGGTAAATACATCAACATAACCTACATATAAAGATGATTAAACATAAAAAACTTAATAATTCTGTTGATTTAAATCTACATATAAGACTGTCATTGAAAATAGTTTATTGAAACTTTTCGGTATAGATGAAAGCCGTCAAAGTTTATCAAATATATATATGTTGAAAAAAAAAACAAAGAAGAAGACGTCAGGGAAACACCTACGTGCTAGTGAAGAAAATCATATTAAAATTGTTGTAAAGAAGCCAAAAATACACTAGAAATAATTGGTACTCTTTCACATTGGCGGCTGGCGGGATGCTGTCTCCTCAAATTTTCAAGCAAAGACATAACACTTCACCGAAGTAAAGAAATATCTGATTGAAGCCTCAGAGAGACTTTGAAAAGAATCTTTGGAAAGAATAATTCACTTTTGCTCGGTTACACTGACAAGTCAACAATGGAAAACCATTGAAAACTCAAGTTTGATTTCTCATTTATGATTTTAGGCCATGATGTAACAGGTCTAGGCATTGATTGGAATCTGAGTAGCGACAAATAAAAAGTCTCAGTCTGATTTTAATATATATATTTAATGTACAAGAGAAAGATCCACAAAGAACAGTAAGAAGAAATTTCAGTCTGCACAATGTTTTCTAAGAATCGTAGTAATTTTTTTTTTGACCTTATTTTTTGACTAATAAAAAGTAATTTGACCTTATTTTTTGACTAACTTTTCCTCCTTTCTTCATATTTTATGAATGTTCGCCCAATGAAAAGTTTGAAGATAATTACGTTTATTATAAAAATCTTTAAATGAGGGGCCGAGTAATCTTGTTATTGTAGACACCAAATTTTTATCAATTTTAATATTTTCCTCGATTATTTTCTATTTGATGAGTCATTTATTTTCTTACATTTTAATGTGTATATTTCTTATATTTGCAGGTTTATTTTAGCAAAAGAAAAAACAAAAGAAAATCAAAAAAATAAAAAATAAAGAAAAATAGAAAATAAAAAAAAAGGGCATCATGATGTCTAGTCATCATGATGTCTCTGGACATCATGATGTCTAAACATCATGATCCCATCTTTTGACCGAGAGCCAACGGGACTGAAGAAGAGAAAAGAAAGAATTTTGCAGAAGAGGTCCCTGCCTCATTCTCTCAGGAGAGCAACGGACAAAAGAGAGAAGAAAAGAAAACTCTCTCGGGGACTGACTCTCAGAGGTCCTTTGGCCGCAAAGAAAGCAAAAGAAGCAGAAGAAGAAAAATTGCCATAGACCTCCCTCATTTGCTCCCTCTCTCAGGCCTCGGGTGCAGAAGGGAAGAAAAATCTTTCGGCTCTCTCTCAGATTCTCTCCCTCATTTTTAGCAAATAAAATACTCACTCTCAGATTTTCTCTTGGACAGGGCAAAGCCAATAAAAATTATTGGAGCTTGTAATTTCATCAAATTTTGTCAAGAGACTACAATTTTCATTGAGGTATTTATTCTTCTTTCATCTTTTTTCAGTTTTTTCCTTTCCTTAATTTATTAAATTAAATACATGATTTGATGTTTGTTTGTCCCTTGGCTTCGTTTGTTGTTGTTACTGATATTGTTGAATTTTTGGGGAATCCATGAATAAACACTAAAAAAAAATGATTTCTGTGAATGCATGTTAATTGCTTGTGAAAATGCAAAAAATAGCAAAAAATGAATTTTGGGGACTGTTTTGCTTTATTTTAGTTTTTTATGTTGTTTTCTTGCCGGATTAAATCATAGTTGTATTACAGAAGTTGTAAGGAGTATTGTAATATATTTTTTATGATTTTTGGTGAAAGATTTGGGTGTTTTAAAAAATAAAAACTGGACTGTATTTTGACATTTTGGCCACTTTCAGATCATCTTTTGTAAAAACAAACTCCGAAAATAGAACCTACGCGAAAAATCGAGTGGGGAGGTGTATTTTGAGGATTTTTGGTGACCGGAGAGGTCACCGGCGGCGGCGGTCCGGTGGCGGCGGCGTCACCGGCGGCCACCATGGCTGCCAGCTGAAGCTTCTTCGGTTGGCCGAAGAAGAAGGAAAGGAAACGTATGGGGAAGAAAAGAGAAAGAAAAGAAAAGAAAGAAAAGGAAAGTGGGTTGGGTTATTTGTTTTAGTGGGCTTGCGTTTGTTTTTAGTTGGATTTTGACTTGGGTTTTGGTTCTTTTTTTTTGGGTTTTACGGATGGGCTTGGGAGTTGAAACCCATGTATTTCAGCTGGGTTTGAGTGATAAAATGACGGGCTGGCCTGTGTGTTTAGTCTTGGATTTTCGGCTGGGCTTAGGTAACATTTGGCCCAAAGAAATAAAAATAATGGCCCAGTGGCCTTTTTCTTGCCCAAATCAGAAACCGAAAGTTATACTTTAGCCCCTGATCTCTGGAGTAGTTTCATTACGGCCCAGAACATTTTAAATCTCTTTCAGTTAGGTCCTTAAATTAATTGCACTTTGGTCCTTGAATTTTATCTTTCATTAATTTTGACCCCTAAACTTTGGAAAAATATAATTTTGTCCCCTAAAAGTTTTCAATTTTTGCAATTCAGTCCTTAGCAAATTTTGGCTCTCTTTATTATGATTGTTTCTTTTTTAACTAATTATGTTACTTTTGAACATGTTCAACTTGTAATTTTAGATGTTTTAAATTTCTTTATGTTTGACATATTAGTGTGAATTTAGTACTTTTATTATTATTATTATTTTCAATTAAAGTGGTGCCATAATTCTTTTGTTCATTGTGAGTATAAATAGGACAATTTGACTCCATTTAGTCACCACTTCAAACGGGAGGTACCCCTATTTTTATTATTTCAATGTCAATTACGTGCTCTTATGTGCTTCTATGTGTTCCTATGTGTTTATGTATTTTTATATGCTTTATTTATTTGATTCAAATATTCATTCAAATTTTCTTATATACGTTTTAGTTAATTTTTATAATGATTCGAGAGGTATTTAAATACCTCAAAAATGTAATAGATAGGATAATTAGATTTGTTTTATTATATTTTTCCCTCCTAGATTGTAGTCAGGCGCTCCCCGATGTAATAGATAAGTTGTGTGTTTATGTGGCTTATGTGTTATGTGTTTTATCCGCTTTTCTTAGGACTTTGGCATATAGATATTATGCTTACGTGTTATGTGTTACGTGCTCTTATGTGTTTATTTGTTTTAATTTATGCTTTATTTGCTTCACTATATATTGTTAATGCATAACGTCACCACACTAGTCCAACGCTAGTTGTGGCTTCTCCCTCCGCTTACTTGCTAGTCCAACGCTAGTAAGTATTTTTAGAAATGGGTTAGTCCAACGCTATACCCTTAGATTGTTCATGCATTAGATTCATCTTTTGTGTGATATCCATTACATTTTCATGTATATTTTATTTTTTAGAATTTTCTCATTTGCATGATATTTTCTATTATATTATCCCCTACCCCCTACCCTCTATATGTGTTAATCAAATCATTTAGAATTGCACTTCATTTAAGAAATTGTGAAATAAGTTAGTTCATTTGCTTGTTCATATTAGGAGAATTATTTTTGAACATGGATATGGGTGATTATAACTCTTTAGTTTAAATACCCCATTAATCCTTGTATAAGAAAATCATGTCACGAGTTTTTGTCTCCCGTACCCATTATGCTGCATTTCCTTTTTCTTTGATCACTTATATCTATGTATATAATTTAATTTCTTTTCTTTACTTTCAATTTCATCATTTGCATACTCTTGACCCCTTCAAGGAATTATTTTGGTCTTCGCAAATCAATGCGATTGATATCAATTAAACCCTTGAATGGATATTTTGTCCCATTCGATATTTTATTTTAGATTTGCATCCATATAGAAAATATCCAAATGTGATAAATTTAAGGGTTAGATTAGGAAAATTTTGACTAAATCTCGCAACTAGCTTAGACTAGGTTGAAAGGGTGCCTTAGGTTTGAGTTGATTGAACCTTTGCCTTCCCTTTCTTCAACCGTGACTCCCGAACTCATTTTCTCTGTTTCAAAGACCTGGAGTTGTCAAAAAGGGTTTTATTTTATTTCTATTCAAAAAAAAAATATTTTTTTTGGTGACTTGGTACACCCAAATTCAATACCAAGTGGCGACTCCTATTTTTTCTTAAAAACCTTTTTAGACTATTTTTTGGACCCAAACTGTCGCATTTTTTAAAAGTCCCATTAGGTCCTTTTTCATTTATTATTAATAAATCACATCTTTTTATAAACACCTTTAAACTCATTTTATTTTCCCATCGGAAAAATGGGGTGCGACAACTTGGCGACTCCACTGGGGACCGCTAGAGAGTCCAAGCACTTGGTTTAGTTGTTCTTTTCTCTTTTTAACCCTTTTATTTATCATATTTGGATGTTTTAGGTTGCATTTTTCTTTTGTTTTGCATTTCACACTCGTAATCGTTCCTCGTTTTACGTGTATGGGATGAATGGCTTATTTATTTATTTATTTATTCGTATCACGCTTTGCATTTGGGTGGGTGAAAATATCACCGTAGAGCCTCCATGCTTGTTTTAATAATCCCTCCCTTCAAAAGGAAGCACTTCATACGTGCATGCACTACTTTTCACCCTATTTTTATTTTTCTCGTGGGCGCCATCCCACATCTCCTTGTAGGATTAGGATCGATTTCCTTAGGTAGGCGGATGGTGTGCTCTGCGCCCATAGCGATGCTTAAGGGATCACTCAAGCCACCGACCGAAGGTTTTGGGATTGATGACCCTTAATTTTTTGGTCTGAAGGCTTGGGAGCCTGAAACCTTATCGAGTCTAGATACATTAGTAAGCCAAACCTCATGCATTCATATTAGAAATTACCTAAGATAAGAGTCAACCTATCCAGTTAGGGACACTAAGCACGAGGGGAGGGATTTTACCCCTCTTTCTTTGCTTTATTTACTTTTTATTCTTGTATCATTTATTGTCACAATGTGTTATATGTTACTTGTTGAACTAACCTCTCATTGTTTTCCCTTTTTCTGCATACACAAACTTTAGAAATAAGAGTCCTAACATGGTACTCGTTTAAGATAAGACCGCCTCTTATATCAAGCATGTTTAAATTTTAGTCAATTGCATATGCATATGTATTGCACATCATTTTAGGCTTACCCCGGCATTTAAAGGGGGCACTTTTAGGTCATATTTCAATTATTTCATTGCATATTTAATCGCTTAAATAAATTGGCATCATGCATCAACTATAGAGGGAACGCCGTATAGGGAATCCCATGTTAGGAATAAACCACCTTATGTCTCGGATATATAATCCAATGAGACTTGCACGTTTATATTTTTTTGTACCATCCGAAGGGGTAGTGCACAAGGTAAGGTGGGATTCGATACTCTCCGTGTAACGACATTGAGAATGATAGAATAGTTTTTGCACATTAGAATATGAGTCTCTAATAATCATTTTTTGGCCATTTTGTTAAAGTTGGTAAAATTCCTTGCATAAAGGACACTACATTAAAGAAATTCAAAAATGGTTTTCTTGTTGGAAAAATAAATATATTGTGGTCAAATCTTGATTTTAGAAGGTTCATAAACTAATGCATCACAATGGGAGAGCAATCCATCGATTTTGAATAAATCATCATTTTCATCCATTCCATTTTTAAATCTAGGATGATTGAGTTATTTTTTTTTTGGGATAGACCATCCATTCCATACAATTTTGTTCATTTTTAATTTCATAAATCATCAATTTCATTCAATCCATTTGATCAATTTATTCATCAATTTCATCTAATATATTTTATCAATTCATTCATTTTATGACTATCAAGTCATTTTTGAATAAATCATTAGCTCTTTTTCATCTATTGGATCAATTCATTCATTTTTTCATTAACTCAATCCATTCATTCATTTTTAGGACAATACAATCAATTTTTGAATAAATCATCAGTTTCATTCAATTCATTTGACTAGCTTTATTTATTAATTCCATTCAATTCATTTGATCAGTTAATTTCTTTTAACGTTTCGATCCAAGTTTCATAAACTAGTCGAGACATTTCAATTCTTTCAAAAATAAGTTTTTCACACTAAATTGATTTTATGTGTCAATCAAAGCAAGCAATCCATTCGGACTTTGTCCTTATTTTTCAAACAAATGTCTCTTCTCACTCCAATTGGTCAAGTTTTTCAAATCATTTTTTTCACTCAATCAGTTGATCGGATTCATCAGGTATTGTATGGTGCCTACACTAGAGGATTGCATTTTCATGTTAGGCCTACCCTTGGCATAAAAGGGCTCCCCCATAGGACATGCATACCGATTTTGTAGTCTTACCTACTGACTCGGGGTATTTTTCTTTTGTTTCCCCCTTCCCCTGCATTCATAAAAATGCTTCAATAAGGTGAAAATATTTTTCTATGTCTGCTAAAATTTGAGAACTACAAGTATTATTTGATTCTTGGGCAGATCCTACAATAAAAACATGAAAGATCCATCTGAAAGCTCTAGGCTAAAGCCTCTGAGAGACTTTATAATTATTTTTCAAACGGAACTTTCGTTTATTTGATTTGATTATACATTTTGTTCCAAAAGAAAGGGAGACAAAAGCGTATATGTGGGGTTTTGTAGAAGTTTTCTCTTCTCATTTGTATTATAATTCAACGAGAAATTTTTGTTTTAAACTTTTTCACCAATAAAGTTTTAGACAATTATTGTTTTGTATATAATCATGTACATTTCATTCTTTCTGTTGCTCATTGGAGATTTCATGATGAATTTTAAGAAATAAGACCAAGTTGATTTTTCCTCAACCTCTTGCTTGGAAATTCACAAGAAATAGTGATCCAAACTGTACAATAAGAGTGCCAGGAATTAAAAGAGACTACTCAAACTGAGAGGCCATTCAAAAGGCCCAATGAGATACCTTTTCTCCTTCACTATACAATCCCTATTTTGCCCACCACTATTTGGCCCCTCAAAAAAAAAAAAAAAAATCAGTCGCATTGATTGATAAATTGCAAATTGGGGCAGCCTTGGTTTGAAAATGTCCATTGTGTCTAATCAAATTCAATCCACATCTGAGTGAAAGCAAAAATGTACATATTTCTTATTTGTTTTGAAAATTTGGAATGATACTTTAGGCTTTTGTTTCTCTATACAGATCCTATCATTTGTTTTCCCATTTGAGATAAAAAAAAAAAAGTACTTCGTTTCAAATAAGAGCCTCAATGATCATGACCTTACATGAAAAGAAATTCCAAATGTCAAAAGAAAATGGATTCTTAATGAGCTATTATTTTCTTGGTTTGTCATGAAGCGTAAGAATGATGCTTTGGCCATCGTTTCTGCAATCTAAACACTTTTATCCCCTGCATCCTCATTTGAGCCTAAATTGGTGGTTCGTTTCAAAAGCACTTATGATCGCACCCGACATTGGGGAAGGAGATTGGAGAATTTTATAAAAAGAGGTAAAAAAAAAAGAAGGGAGAAAATGCTACAAGTTGGGGAAATTTGATTCTACCATCAATATTTGGGCTTTAATTTTGACAAAGAAGAAAAAAAAAAGAAAAGGGAAGAGTTTTGTCCGCACAAATCGCCTATGTTCCACAGATATGGATGAACAAGGGTCTCCCTCAGTCAGTTAATTCAGATACATGCAATAAATTTCGCATTAATGAAAGTTTCTTTTCAGGGTTATTGTAAGGAACGGAATAAAAGTCAGGCCCTCTTCTTTTTCAATCAGACATTCTATCCCTAGTTATCCCTTTTGAGCCTTCATCATAAATTATTTCGTTTGGCAACCTCTGAGAATCGCAAACCCCACACTGGGGCAAGTTTGAGTTGAAAAGTTTCAAGAAATGAAAAGTGATAATGCAACAAAATCAAAAGGAAAAGAGAAAAGAGAACCTCAGTTCAAAAAATAAATTGGGGCAAATTTTGTGAAAATTCAAAAAAATGGCAGAAGGCTGAAAAATCGAAAGAAAATGAAAGAGAAAAAGCCTCAATTGAGCACAAGCTCTGGCAAATTTTGATTTAACCCTAAAATAGAGTTGGCACAATAATGCGATCTCAGATTCTTCAAACCACTTTTGAAATCCGTTTTCAAGCTTTAACTTTTCTAAGCACCCCACCTGACCCCATTACAAAGCCGAAAGTCCTGACTTCTGTTCTTTGCAATGGCCTTGTTGAGAAAATTTCTGATGCCGAAAATTTTAGCTGACTGGGTATGGGGTTGACGCCACGCGCCCTGTGAAAACCCACCAAGTTGAGGGAAAGGAAAAAGAGAGCGAATGCAAAAGAAAAATGTAAAAAGATTTGATGCTGAAAGTCCCTGGTGAATGTTGAGAAAATGCAAACAAATTCTGAGATCTTTGAGTTCAGAATAGGGCAATTTTGGAAAAATGCGATCTTCGGTACAATGTCCTTGAAAGTCTTATTCTTTAACTATCGTTTTCAAGCCACATTACAAGCTCATGAAGTCCATCGCTGACTTATCCTTCATGACAACCCAAAGTGAGGATTATGCTCATAAGAAATCCATCAATCATTTTGTAATCATAAGGGTATAACCAGTTTTCACATGTTTAACTATCGTTTCTACCCATACATAGAGCTTATATGTTGACTAAATTTTCTCAAGAAATAAGAGTGATAAACCATTTGCTTTCACTAAGATGTGATATTGAATGTGTTGGATACAATTTGGAAAAAAAAAAAAGAAAAAGATCCTGATATACCATCTCCGTGAGCCACCTCAAAATCCTGAATAATATCCATTTGATTGGTTCTAAAAGATGAGCTAACAAGAAGGGGACATTTTTCCCTCAACACCGATCCCAAAATGAGGAAGAGATCTTTTGCAATTTGGTCATATTTTGAGAGATTTATCATGGAATCTTCTATATGAGTTTGGATATGACATTTAAATTCTTCATTTGACAAATATGATTTTTATTCACATTGTATGTGATTATTTTGCAACTAAAATAAGCCCAAATTGGGGCAAAATTTTTTGTAATATATCTGTGAGATTTCACCAAATAAATTCAAATTGAGGCAAAATTTTATAATACATTTGTAGGATATGTCCAAGGTCAAGTATATATTTTTCAATTTTTTGATAAGTCAACACTTTGCATGGATCTTAATTGTTATATCATAACTCAAAAAAAAAAAGGAGAAAAAGGAAAAGAAAAAGAATTTTGAAGATTCAATTGTTTCGAAAAATCCCCCACTTGTGCAGGTGTTTATGGTTAAGATCGAGGAAAAGATACAAGCGAAAATGTTGCAAATTTGGAGAGCTATCATGAATAAAAGAGGGCAATAATGCTACATTGCAAAGTGGAGGATCGGTTATTTGTTCAAAAAAAAAAAAGTGCATGATTCGGCAGCAAAAAACAAAAAAAAACAAAAAAAAAAAGAGAGGAAAAGGGAATGAAAAAGAAAAGAAAGGGGGAATGAAAAAAAAAAGAAGAGAGAATAATAAAAAAGGAGGAAAAAATGGAAAAACAAAAAAAAAGAGAGAATAAAAAAAAAGGGGGATTAAAAAAAAAAGAGTTTTTCCTTCGATTTTGCAAATTTTTGCAATTGAACTCTGGGAGCATTTCACTTGGAGATTACATTTCTAAGTTGGGACAACACCTTGCCCTCTTATGCTGAAATGGAAGTGGTAATACATGCCAAGACCGAGATCCCGTCCTTGCACATTTTGACAAAGGTTCAGGCAGAAGAAATCAAATGGATCAAGGAGCACAATGAGTTGCTATCTCTGATTGATGAAAAGATGTTGAATGTTTGCCATGAACAATGCTATCATCAAATGATGGTGGCAATTTCTTTGTTTTTTCTCTCTTGCAGAAAAATTGCATGCACGAATGAAAGCAATCACACCTCGCACTGGAACCGGTGCCGGAAAGAGTTCTCCAGGGAATAAAGGCAGATCCAAAATGTTGCAAGCAAATTTGATCAAAAGGTACAACAACATGGCGATACAGAATCAACTATGGACTCAAATTGCAAAAATTCATCATACTGGGGCAAATTAATTTTTTGGAAAGATTCTCAAAAGTCAAAAAGAAAAGCGAAAAAAAAAGAAAAATCACCAGACAAAAATAAAAAAAATCAATCAGATCAAGTTCATCACGGCAGGCTCGGGTTTTGATCCCACTGTCCGATTGTCAAAAGCATTTCATTTTCATTGCTACTGGAGCTGGGTTTGTCCCACCAGTAAGCATTTCGTTTAAATCGCTACTGGAGCTGGGTTTGTCCCGCCAGTAAGCATTTCATTTTCATCGCCGCTGGAGCTGGGTTTGTCCCGCCAGTAAGCATGTTCATTTGCTTTCACCACTAGCCGTTGGGTTTGTCTCACTAGTGTGCCTTTCATTTGCATCCGCCGCTAGCCGTTGGGTTTGTCCCACTAGTGTGCCTTTCATTTGCTTTGCCGCTAGCCGTTGGGTTTGTCCCACTAGTGTGCCTTTTAATTGCATTCGCCGCTAGCCGTTGGGTTTGTCCCACTAGTGTGCCTTTCATTTGCATTCACCACTAGCCGTTGGGTTTGTCCCACTAGTGTGCCTTTCATTTGCATCCGCCGCTAGCCGTTGGGTTTGTCCCACTAGTGTGCCTTTCATTTGCATTCGCCGCTAGCCGTTGGGTTTGTCCCACTAGTGTGCCTTTCATTTGCTTTCACCACTAGCCGTTGGGTTTGTCCCACTAGTGTGCCTTTCATTTGCATTCGCCGCTAGCCGTTGGGTTTGTCCCACTAGTGTGCCTTTTAATTGCATTCGCCGCTAGCCGTTGGCTTTGTCCCACTAGTGTGCCTTTCATTTGCTTTCACCACACACTTTTACTTGCATTCGCCGCTAGCCGTTGGGTTTGTCCCACTAGTGTGCCTTTCATTTGCATCCGCCGCTAGCCGTTGGGTTTGTCCCACTAGTGTGCACCATGATTTTAATTTTATTCGGGCCAGTCCCATGACTTTTAAATTTTATTCGGGCCAGTCCCATGATTTTAAATCTCTTGTTCGGGTCAGTCCCATAACTTTTTAATTTTATTCGGGCCAGTCCTATGACTTTTAAATTTTATTCGGGCCAGTCCCATGATTTTAATTTTGTTCGGGTCAGTCCCATGATGTTAAATCTTATTCGGGTCAGTCTAATGATTTTAATTTTGTTCGGGTCAGTCCCAAGATTTTAAGCTTTATTCGGGTCAGTCCCATGATTTTAAGCTTTATTCGGGTCAGTCCCATGATTTTTTAAATTTTGTTCGGGTCAGTCCCATGATGTTAAATCTTATACGGGTCAGTCCCATGTTTTAATCTCTCGTTCGGGTCAGTCCTATGTTTAATTTCTCGTTCGAGTAAGTCCCATGTTTAATTTCCTGTTCGAGTCAGTCCCATGTTTAAATTCTCGAGTCAGTCCCATGATAAATTCTTGCTCGGATCAGTTCCATGTTTAATTTCTCATTCAGGTCTATCCCACCAATTTGTTATTTAAAAAAAAAAAAATCATCAAATCAAGATCAAATTTAAATTTCTGTTGGAGCGTAATCGCGTCCCTCCGCGCATCAATTTAAATTCCTGTTGGTGAGTCTCAGCGTCCACCGCGCACCCTTCTACCTCCCGTTCTTGACAATTGCATTTGATTTCCTGTTGGAGCGTAACCGCGTCCCTCCGCGCATCTTTTTATAGTTGTGACAAGTTACTTTTCTTGACTGTTTTGATTAATAATTGTGCTTTTTCATTCATTTTGTGTTTCATGTTTAGAGATCTAAGAGTTCAAACTTTTTTGACTTTGCAAAGATCACAGTTGGTCAATGCACTGGTTTCATTGTGGTTCACTTGCATTCGAACTACGTTTGACCTGATTCCCATAGTGGGATACGTAGGCAACTCTACATGAGTTCGGTCATGTGTTTTGTAATTTCATGACATCTTGTGTTCAATAATTTCAACCAAGTGTTGACTTGTTTATTTTAACTCAGGTGCAGTTAGAAGAAACAGGTAAGCAATTTGGTGTCTACGTCTTTGTCTTGACTTTCTTCGAAACTCTAGACAAAGAGGGGCAAGCTGTAGACACCAAATTTTTATCAATTTTAATATTTTCCTCGATTATTTTCTATTTGATGAGTCATTTATTTTCTTACATTTTAATGTGTATATTTCTTATATTTGCAGGTTTATTTTAGCAAAAGAAAAAACAAAAGAAAATCAAAAAAATAAAAAATAAAGAAAAATAGAAAATAAAAAAAAAGGGCATCATGATGTCTAGTCATCATGATGTCTCTGGACATCATGATGTCTAAACATCATGATCCCATCTTTTGACCGAGAGCCAACGGGACTGAAGAAGAGAAAAGAAAGAATTTTGCAGAAGAGGTCCCTGCCTCATTCTCTCAGGAGAGCAACGGACAAAAGAGAGAAGAAAAGAAAACTCTCTCGGGGACTGACTCTCAGAGGTCCTTTGGCCGCAAAGAAAGCAAAAGAAGCAGAAGAAGAAAAATTGCCATAGACCTCCCTCATTTGCTCCCTCTCTCAGGCCTCGGGTGCAGAAGGGAAGAAAAATCTTTCGGCTCTCTCTCAGATTCTCTCCCTCATTTTTAGCAAATAAAATACTCACTCTCAGATTTTCTCTTGGACAGGGCAAAGCCAATAAAAATTATTGGAGCTTGTAATTTCATCAAATTTTGTCAAGAGACTACAATTTTCATTGAGGTATTTATTCTTCTTTCATCTTTTTTCAGTTTTTTCCTTTCCTTAATTTATTAAATTAAATACATGATTTGATGTTTGTTTGTCCCTTGGCTTCGTTTGTTGTTGTTACTGATATTGTTGAATTTTTGGGGAATCCATGAATAAACACTAAAAAAAAATGATTTCTGTGAATGCATGTTAATTGCTTGTGAAAATGCAAAAAATAGCAAAAAATGAATTTTGGGGACTGTTTTGCTTTATTTTAGTTTTTTATGTTGTTTTCTTGCCGGATTAAATCATAGTTGTATTACAGAAGTTGTAAGGAGTATTGTAATATATTTTTTATGATTTTTGGTGAAAGATTTGGGTGTTTTAAAAAATAAAAACTGGACTGTATTTTGACATTTTGGCCACTTTCAGATCATCTTTTGTAAAAACAAACTCCGAAAATAGAACCTACGCGAAAAATCGAGTGGGGAGGTGTATTTTGAGGATTTTTGGTGACCGGAGAGGTCACCGGCGGCGGCGGTCCGGTGGCGGCGGCGTCACCGGCGGCCACCATGGCTGCCAGCTGAAGCTTCTTCGGTTGGCCGAAGAAGAAGGAAAGGAAACGTATGGGGAAGAAAAGAGAAAGAAAAGAAAGAAAAGAAAAGAAAGAAAAGGAAAGTGGGTTGGGTTATTTGTTTTAGTGGGCTTGCGTTTGTTTTTAGTTGGATTTTGACTTGGGTTTTGGTTCTTTTTTTTGGGTTTTACGGATGGGCTTGGGAGTTGAAACCCATGTATTTCAGCTGGGTTTGAGTGATAAAATGACGGGCTGGCCTGTGTGTTTGGTCTTGGATTTTCGGCTGGGCTTAGGTAACATTTGGCCCAAAGAAATAAAAATAATGGCCCAGTGGCCTTTTTCTTGCCCAAATCAGAAACCGAAAGTTATACTTTAGCCCCTGATCTCTGGAGTAGTTTCATTACGGCCCAGAACATTTTAAATCTCTTTCACTTAGGTCCTTAAATTAATTGCACTTTGGTCCTTGAATTTTATCTTTCATTAATTTTGACCCCTAAACTTTGGAAAAATATAATTTTGTCCCCTAAAAGTTTTCAATTTTTGCAATTCAGTCCTTAGCAAATTTTGGCTCTCTTTATTATGATTGTTTCTTTTTTAACTAATTATGTTACTTTTGAACATGTTCAACTTGTAATTTTAGATGTTTTAAATTTCTTTATGTTTGACATATTAGTGTGAATTTAGTACTTTTATTATTATTATTATTTTCAATTAAAGTGGTGCCATAATTCTTTTGTTCATTGTGAGTATAAATAGGACAATTTGACTCCATTTAGTCACCACTTCAAACGGGAGGTACCCCTATTTTTATTATTTCAATGTCAATTACGTGCTCTTATGTGCTTCTATGTGTTCCTATGTGTTTATGTATTTTTATATGCTTTATTTATTTGATTCAAATATTCATTCAAATTTTCTTATATACGTTTTAGTTAATTTTTATAATGATTCGAGAGGTATTTAAATACCTCAAAAATGTAATAGATAGGATAATTAGATTTGTTTTATTATATTTTTCCCTCCTAGATTGTAGTCAGGCGCTCCCCGATGTAATAGATAAGTTGTGTGTTTATGTGGCTTATGTGTTATGTGTTTTATCCGCTTTTCTTAGGACTTTGGCATATAGATATTATGCTTACGTGTTATGTGTTACGTGCTCTTATGTGTTTATTTGTTTTAATTTATGCTTTATTTGCTTCACTATATATTGTTAATGCATAACGTCACCACACTAGTCCAACGCTAGTTGTGGCTTCTCCCTCCGCTTACTTGCTAGTCCAACGCTAGTAAGTATTTTTAGAAATGGGTTAGTCCAACGCTATACCCTTAGATTGTTCATGCATTAGATTCATCTTTTGTGTGATATCCATTACATTTTCATGTATATTTTATTTTTTAGAATTTTCTCATTTGCATGATATTTTCTATTATATTATCCCCTACCCCCTACCCTCTATATGTGTTAATCAAATCATTTAGAATTGCACTTCATTTAAGAAATTGTGAAATAAGTTAGTTCATTTGCTTGTTCATATTAGGAGAATTATTTTTGAACATGGATATGGGTGATTATAACTCTTTAGTTTAAATACCCCATTAATCCTTGTATAAGAAAATCATGTCACGAGTTTTTGTCTCCCGTACCCATTATGCTGCATTTCCTTTTTCTTTGATCACTTATATCTATGTATATAATTTAATTTCTTTTCTTTACTTTCAATTTCATCATTTGCATACTCTTGACCCCTTCAAGGAATTATTTTGGTCTTCGCAAATCAATGCGATTGATATCAATTAAACCCTTGAATGGATATTTTGTCCCATTCGATATTTTATTTTAGATTTGCATCCATATAGAAAATATCCAAATGTGATAAATTTAAGGGTTAGATTAGGAAAATTTTGACTAAATCTCGCAACTAGCTTAGACTAGGTTGAAAGGGTGCCTTAGGTTTGAGTTGATTGAACCTTTGCCTTCCCTTTCTTCAACCGTGACTCCCGAACTCATTTTCTCTGTTTCAAAGACCTGGAGTTGTCAAAAAGGGTTTTATTTTATTTCTATTCAAAAAAAAAATATTTTTTTTGGTGACTTGGTACACCCAAATTCAATACCAAGTGGCGACTCCTATTTTTTCTTAAAAACCCTTTTTAGACTATTTTTTGGACCCAAACTGTCGCATTTTTTAAAAGTCCCATTAGGTCCTTTTTCATTTATTATTAATAAATCACATCTTTTTATAAACACCTTTAAACTCATTTTATTTTCCCATCGGAAAAATGGGGTGCGACAGTTATTATTCTAAAGTTGAACTATTCATTTGTTCATTTATTTGCACAACTTAATATTTTTGAGGCTAGTAGGGTACTGTTTTGACAAAGGACCAAGGCCTCAAATTTTCCAGCAGACACAAAAGGACCCAGACCTCAAGATGTCAAATTTTCTAGCAAATAAAGAGACTTCACTAAACCGGAGAAGTATTTGATTTAAACTCTTTACGTGTAGAATACGCATATATAGTAAGGGAAGGACGAGATTTAAGGAGTGGGAAAGGAAAAATTTGAGCATAAAAATTCTAAATCCCGAGTTATTATAATTATATCTTATGACTTCTTCAAATTCAAATTGATTCATCTCTTTTTAGCTTCCTTCTCCTTACTTGTTTCCTCAATGCGATTCATCATGTGGTTGGTTTATGGGAATAAAAATTAATGAACTATCTATAACTTGGAGAGCTATTTATGAAGTACTTTCTTATTTGTCGTTAAATTTTTGGATATTCAACACAATATTTGGAAATGATTAAAAGGAGTGAGTAAATTAGTTTCTAATTTTCTTTTTTGTTAATCTTTTTTTGTTCAAGGGAAAACTCCAAGCCTTATAATGGCGAAAGGGGAAAAAGGAAGAAGTATGAAAGGGGAAGAGGAAGGACTTAAGAGTCAAATAAGGAATTTCATAGACAACTGACTAAATATCCTAAATTAGGTCTTGGGGACAATTTTTGTTACCTTAACAATATCTAAAGCATTACTTTCAATTTAAACATTTTTTTTATGACCTTTTAGACTTCAATTCTGACTCCTTTGATGGAGGAACAAAACTAATTCCTGCCCAAATTACTTATGCATATGATGTCAACATAAACACATATAAGCATTGTGAGTAATTGCAAGTTCTAACTAAGAAGATAACTTTCATTTCATGAAGTAAAGGAATATCATAATTTTGCTTTAGTTTTGAAAAGTTTTTGTCCAATAAATTCAAAACAAAAATTTACGTACTTCCAAATTTAATACCACATCAACTATTCTATTTACACTAATTATCATACGGTTACTTTTCGATTCTGAGAACCCATTGGCATTATAATCCTTTCCATATTACATCGAGGGCTTATTGGATTTCGTACAGACTAAAGACCAAGAGGTCTATTTCCCAGCAGCCAGATACCAAGATTTCAAATTCTACAGCAAAGATGGAAGACTTTAAGTGTGGAATGTGCAAATGCACAGGATAGTGATGAATGCCTCTAGAAAACAAATTCTCTTAAAGGTCTATTGTTTTAAACATAAGAAACTTCACATTCTTTTACATTTTTTTTCTAGGTCTTGGCAATTCATAGAAACATTCATGCACTAACAGTAAGTTATTTGACCATATTTTCTGCTTAAGTTTTTCTTATTTCATCAAATTCTTTACATATTTGTTCAATGGAACGTTTGAAAATAGTTACATTCACTATGAAAACCTTTTAATAAGGGACTGAATAATTTTTGTTGTTATTTTAAAGCTCAAGAAATGTGATTTAGTTGCATATTAGCATTTAGGACGCAAAGGTGCGCAAGTTAATACTCCAGCCTAATGACATCAATGACTAATGGGATGCCGTATAGACAACGGACCGGGACCTCAAATTTTCCAGCAAAGACAAAGGGACCAAGACGCTCAAGACCTCAAATTTTCCGCAAAGAAAGAGACTTCACCAAATTGGAGAAGTATTTGGTTTAAAGTCTTTACGTGTGGAATTTTATTCGTAGTCATGATCTGGACTATGATAAATATGTGAAATTAGACAAAGTTGATGGGAATGCTTTGACTTTTTCATGCATAATTATATCTTATTACTTCTTCTATTTCTTATTTCATCTCTTTTGACACTTTTCTTATGCTAAACTTGTTTGGCTTGAGATCTTATATTACACCTTTTCATGTTACACTTTTTATACAACTTCTTAAAGTGACAAGTGTCCATGAATGTTACTTGAATTTTCCATGAACTTAAATTTTTACTTATTATTACATGAAACACACATCATTCAGATGGATAGTATAATAAAAATATAACAGAAAAAGTTGTAACGGAGATCTTTTGCTGCCCATTGACAAGTAAACAATGAAAAAAAAAATGGAAAGCTATTGAAAACCCAAGTCCTGCTTCTCATTTATGATTTGATGTTACATTGAGAAGTAAACAATGGGAAAAAAGAATGGAAAGCTACTGCAAAACCCAGGTCTTGCTTCTCATTTATGATTTGAGGTCATAATGTAACAGGTCTAGGCATTTGAGTGGAATGTACATTGGAATTTGATTTGGATAAGAATTTATTCATTTTTTTGCTTGATTAGTGACAAATAAAAACTCAGGTCTAGGCTTATAATTTGGATGAGAATGTATTCATTTTTTTCGATAAGAATTTGTAATTTGGATAAGAATTTGACAAGTAAACAATGGGAAAAAATAATGGAAAGCTATTGAAAACCCAGGTCTTGCTTCTCATTTATGATTTGAGGTCATGATGTAACAGGTCTAGGCATTTGAGTGGAATGTACATTGGAATTTGATTTGGATGAGAATTTATTCATTTTTTTGCTTGATTAGTGACAAAAAAAAAAAACTCATATGGCTTATAATCATTCTCAATCTGATTTCAATAAGTATATTTAATGTACAAATGAAAGAGTAACAAAAAAGAATGAGAAAAAATCTTCTAGTTCTGTTGGACTGAAACTAATATTTCATGATTCGCGTTTCAGATTTTTTTTCGAAATGATTTAAAATGACATGGGAAGAAATCACATAAACATAAAATTGACAAGTTAAAGAGATACTTGGGATTGAGGGAGAGGAAGGTTCATTTTGGTCGTTTATGGTTTTTTGGCTTGTGTATACACCACGTTGTTTAGAGCCGAATATTGGTCCAAGAGGTAAAATTCACCCTTTCTAAGCACATATGTTGGGATTTAACTCTTATTGCTATTGTTGACGCACTCATGTAGTAAGATTCTTGTTGTAACAATGTACTAAAACTAGTAAAAACCGAAAATAAGACGAAGGAAAAATAAACATGAAAGTTGTTTTGATCATTCTACTTTTGTATGATACTCTAAAAAAGTTCTAGTACCAGAATAATTCATCAAAATCTGGTGTTGTAAACACGCACTTCAAGCCTCTTGCCTAAAAAAGTAAAAAAAACACCAACTGAGGAATTACTCCGAATTTTTTTTGTTTGCAAATGTCATGATTTATTTTTACGAGAGAATTACTATTTGGATATCCAATTTTTCGGGGGGATAGACGAATGTAGCCCTAGATAAATTGGTAAAAGGAAAAAAATAATTCCTTTTGTTAAGTAATTCATAAAATTTTTGTTTAAATACAGCTTTTAAAGCATCATAGTAATTTTATTACAATGCACGAAGGAATTTCTATTTCAAGTTTAAGATGGAAAAGAACTGAATGAAAAAAATGAAGTTCGACCGAAATAGATGTCAACCAACCAGCTCAAACAAAAAAAATAAAGGATAAGTGTCTTTGAATGAAAATACTTGACTTTGGGAGCACACATATTATGCAGATACATATTTTCAAGTGTAAATATGTCATCACAACCTACATAAAAAGATGATTAAGCATAAGAAACTTCATATTCTTTTATGCCTGCAATTCATAGAAACATTCATGCACTAACAAGAAGTTATTTAACCTTATTTTCAGCTCAAGTTTTTCTTTCTTCAAATTCTTTATGTTCGTTTAATGGATACGTTTTCATTATGAAAACCTTTTAATGATTCGAGACCGAGTAATTTTTTGTTGTTGTTTTATAGTTTAAGAAGTGATTTAGTTGCAAATTAGCATTTAGGAAGCCAAGGTGCACAGCTTAATGTATAAAACCTTTTGTTGTTCGTTTGATATTTTTATTATACCCCTAGAGTTGGCTAAAAATTTTGAAGGCAAAATAAGTAAAGAAAAACAATATTAGGGGACAAACTGTAAAATTAACTGGCTATATCTCAAAGGGAGTTTTTGTAATTAATTCTAATTTTAATTAACATTCCTAGAGATATTTGAAAACTGTCCATGAAGTTCATTGTGGGAAAAAAATTTAACAGCAGGCGTTGGATTGGTAAATTCTAAAAGGAAGGTAATACGGCAGGCACGTAAATTTTTAGTGAAGAAAAATTCCAAACATCCATCACAGAACCCACGTAAGAATCCGGGACTTAGGTAATGCACTTATAAGATATGGCTAAAATCGATCACAAGTTAATTTTGTAGAAGAATGTTTCATCAAATTCTGATGCAACTCCATTTGATGATTAAAATTTAAATATTGTAACATAAACTAACAATCAATATTATGGATTTTTCTTTTATTTTGTAACTGTAATTCAAATTTCAAACTTCCAGAATTTATACATGAATAAATTAATTGTACAAGTTGGTTGAGAAAGGAAATTTTTTGAGTTGCCATATAAACGGCAGACTTGCTGTCAATACTTGAGAAACGAAGCTTTTCTCTTGAGATTTGAAGCATAGCTATTAAACTCAGATCAGCCAATTGGTCGAATTGGTCATCCCACTGAACAAGTCATTGGGTTAATGCCAGCAATTTAATCGAATTAGATTGGAATCCACAAAATTCTGCTTTCTAGAGCTGATTGGACAAAAATTTTACCATACAACTCCATAAAATTTCCACAAAAAAAAGTCATCTTCACATAATGAAAATGAAGATAGGTACATTTGTCAACTGAATTGCCAGTGAAGTATTTATAAAAGGAAATTTTAATCTACTTTTCCATTTCCTTTGCCTTGATTCTTTTTCGTTTCAAACTTTACATGTATGTGTGCAATAGTCCCCACCGCAGTTTCCTCCTTCCTCTACAAGTATGTGTGCAATAGTCCCCACCACTATAGTCCTCGTCGGATTAGTAGATAATTTTGTCCACCCCTATAAGCAAATAAGAGGAAACCTGCTGTGCAGTTATAAGTTTGTATTTGAATCAGTGGTTGTAGAGCATTGAACATCTCTAATGTCCTAAATGACTTCTTTCTGAAATCCAAACAATATCAAAAGTTCATCAACTTTTCTCTTCTAAGCTAACTACTAAGCTAAAAGCTAAAAATAAGAAACAGAAGAGGAAAAGAGAATAAGTTCACTTAATTTTCATCGATGGGAAATTGCATGAGAAGTATAGCAGTCGAGTCTAATGAAATCGTATGACCCTTTAACTGATTGTTCTATTGATGCATGAATCTTGGAAGCACATCTCTCACAAAAGCCGCAATGATGAACTGATAGTCACCAATAATTTTATATTAAAAAACAGAGTGAATTTAATAATGGAAAAATCCTACAATTACACCACACCTTCCCTAAAAATCACAAATACTGATTTCTAGTTGCTGGACAAAAACCAATAACAGCATCCATTACAACCAACCCAAAGAAAGAAGTTGATCATAGCTAAACTTTCGATAAATAGCATTTTTGTGGATATATAACCCCAAGCGCATCATTGGGAAGGGCTATCCGAAATTATCTAATGTAGAAAATTGCAAGAAAAAGCAATACCTATTCTGTGATGTCAAGGCCCAACATTGAATATCACCACAGTATTAGATTTAGAAATTAATTTTGATGCCCAGTATCCTATACCGCCTTTGATTTTTAAACTTTATCAAAATACCAAAGTAAAGTTGGGAACTTAGCAAAATCATGCGTGAAAAGGCTCAGTATTCAATGCCAAGAGGGAGGAATAGTGCCATGGCTGCAACCCAGTTGCGTGCAAGCGAGGGGAACTATTAAATTTGTTCCCATCTGAGATCTGCCATTCGAGTGGCCCTGCCATGGAATGGGTCCACAACCTCCATGCCGAATTCATAAACCACTACAAAAATAACATCATAGCCGGCATTATGAATTTTGCTATAACAGATTCCATGGGAGGCGGTTTGGATATAAAATTTAGGTTGGATTAGGAGGGTGAAAGGGAAGAAGGAAATTTCACAAAGGGTTAAGCATGAATTTCACAAATTAAACTGAGTATTGGGATTGAGGGAGAGGCAAGTTCTTTTGTGTCCTTTTTTTTGTTTATATTATGTTGTTTAGTTTAGTGCCAAATATTGGTCCAAGATGTTAAAACCACTCTTTCTAAGCAAAGATGATAGGATTTAACTTTTATGCTGTCTTTGAAGCACTCATGTAGTAAGATTTTGCAGTAACATTGCACTAAAATTAGTAAAGCCAGAAAATAAGAAGGAAACATAAGAGTTGTTTTATTTATTCTGTTTTCATAAATATAAATAATAGGACTAAAATAGGTTAATAAAAATTGGCTTTTTAGAGTTCGAACGTATTGCCTTAAAACCACCCATTGAGAAATTAGTCACATATATGCACACCTTTTTTTCCTCAAAATACTCTTTTGTTTCTTCATTGCAAGTGTGGCAGTCCTGTTTGGATTAATATTTTTATGATTTTTATAATATATATATATATATTATAGCAATTTGATATATGTAAGGCAAAAGGATGATTGAAAAATGTGTTCAAAAAGATTTTTTTTTGATAGAAAACCATAGTCCAAACACTTTTACAAAGACAATTACAAATTTGATACCAATGTATGTTGGAGGGGTGGGCAAAAATGGTCCCCTTTAGTGTGTATTTTATGCCAAAAAAAAAAAATTGTAGTTCCAAAGTTTGAAAGATGAACCAATCTGGACCCTTATATTTGGACACAATTAATCTAGTTCCTGATTTCGCCAAATTTAATCATGGGTAGATTTCTATATGCTCCCTTTGTGGTTTTACATTATACCACTTAATCCCTTTTGTTCAATAGTATTATTCAATTTCTCTATATTTTATGAAAAGTGAACAAAAAAAGACGTAAAAGCAATTCCAATTATATTAAGGGATAATTTTAGAAACCTTCCCTGAGATTTCTAACGATTTCACTGGTCTCTCTTGAGATTTGTAAAATTACACTTACCTCCCTTAGTAGAATGGTGGGCCCAATTATATCACATGGGAAAAATTACTCATATACCCTAAGGCATTATGTCTTATAGAAACAAATATCTAATGATTGAGTAATTAGATCACTAATTAACTATAAGTAACTAATTAATGAAAATAATTGTTGAAAATTTCTTTAATGATGAATAGTGACTTGCAATTATAAGATAAGGCCAATTGATATACCAGATAGTGCTATTTTGTGATTGATAGAACTTGACAATGATTAAAATCTAGTTATACACAATGTGAGAAGAAGAGCTTTGGTAAAAGAAAAAACATATGGCAAAAGAAGATTGTTCATGGAAATTTTTTTTTTGAAACTCTTAAAACTATAATAGTTATAAAGTAATTTCGTGGAAATAAAGAAGAAATAAGGGAAAAGGCAAAATTTAAATTTTTTTTCTGTTCATAATCACAAGAATTATAGTAAAACCTAATGTTAAAAGTGATGACCGGTCTATTTTACTAAATCTTATGATCATTAGTATAGTTTTATTGTTTATTTGTGTTGTCTAATGTGTTGAATAGTGAAATGTATGTATTAATTATTTCTAACTTTTAATTTTTTTATTTTTTTACTAATACAACTTATATACATGTATAAGGGGTATTTATGGGATAAAAGTTTCATTTTTCTCCTTAAAGTATTTTTAAATGTTACTTTTTGTGATATGGATTAATTTGTTACTAAAACATTAATCTTAGGGAAGGTTTGTGTAATTTTACAAACCTCAAGGGAAGTAGTGATATTGTCAGAAACCTTAGGGGAGGTAGGGGAGGTTTCTGAATTTATCCCTCATATTAATTGATGCAAACATGTTTCAAAAACGTGCGTGAGGCATTATATTTTACATTCGACCAAACCACAGTGATTTCACATTCGACCACATGATCTTCCTATGATTTTAGGTAAAGTGGTTAGGATCTTGTTATATTTCATATTTAAATAAGAACTTAATTGAAATTTTAACGAATGCCGTTACTAGATGTGCTTTTTTTTTTTTGTTATATTACTAGATGTGCTTCGAATCAATTTTACATCTAAAACTACAGGGGATAACTATATGTTAAAACATAACTAGTGGACTGATTATGTGGTCGAAGGTGAAACAAATGGGGGGTAAAAAATAATTTACAATTCAATTAATGTAACACAAACCAACCCAACATGGTTGTAACTAGTGTTTAGCTAACTTGAAAACTAGCTCTCGAATGGCACTTGTGAATTCTTAAAAAGGTGCTTACACCAAGGCTATTGATTGAATTAGGGACTAGATTCCTCTTTATTGTGTTGGAGAGAACTTCTCTATTACACTAATAAAATTAATTTGGAACTTTTATTTTTGAAAGTTAGCACCATTTATAATGTACTTCATCACTAGTAGTTATATACAAAAATTGGTTTGAACAACAAAGAATAGGTCAAAATCCTAACAAAATTTGTAATGATGAATAATAAGAGACTTAATATTTGAAACAAAAGTGAGATTTTAGTCAATTCTCCAAAGATTAGGGACCAAACTCGCAATTCTCCCTTGCTTTTATAGTACTACAACTCCACAAGGGTTAGTGTTAAGCGAAGAGAAATTGTACGCAAATAAAAAGATTGATAAACGTCACAATCTTATCTGCACAAGGCAAAGCAAAGGTAATATTCATCCACAATTCAATAAAAGAAACTCGATATTTATAGTTTCATATGTATTTTAAATTTTTCCTGTCACGGTAAACAGCGTCTGTCCTTGACGGGTGACCATTTTATTCCACGTCAACATGTCATGGTTAAAATCTGGAAACCTTCTATAGCCTTTATCCATTATCCAAAAAAAAATATAATTAGTAAAAAACAAAAAAGTTTACATTAACTAAAATTTCCTTTAGTGATTAACAAGATAGAGAGTGATTAAAAAAAATGAAAAAGATAGAGAGTGATTAAAACTCTCACAAAGTTTTACATAAATTGATCTCTCACGAACATCAAAGTCGATTCTTAAATCACTGAAAGTATTCAACTCTCACAAATTTTTAATATGCACCCAAATTGCTGAAATTTCAACAACTGCTTGAATCACAATACAGACATGCATAAGAGCCTTCTATTTGTTTCATAGCATGTGATTGGGTAATAGCAACAAAGTTATTCCTCAAACACTTCCCGGGGCACTGCTTTATTTTTCTTCAAGTTTTTTGATATTTATTTATTTTTAAAGGCATTCTCCCATGATTTAGAGTCGATCGGATTTTAGAATTTCTAATAAGAAGAGATTCAAGGGGAGTTGAAAGTTACACTCGCTAGACAATTAGATTGAAGGGTGTAATAAAAATTCGTTGGAAGAAGTAACTGCATATTAAGCAAATGTTTCAATGAAAATTTACAGCAAGCAGCGCTTCTCATATTGTTAAGCCTCAGCTTTGACTTGGCTGCCAAAAATCAGGCTCGGAAAGAATTACACACTTTTGGTCTATTACACTGACAAGTCAGCAATGGACAACGATGCAATGTCAGTCTTTTTTCTGATTTAAGATTTGAAGTTTCGATGTGACAGGTGTAGGCTAGGCTAGCTGTTGCCGCTAAAGTAAAAAAAAAAAAAATATGTGACAAGTGTGGACTATTCGTTAAAACTAGTAATCTAGAGTGGAAAATAATCTCCAATTCATACATATACTAGAATTTTGATCGTGTTATGCACATATTTATATTTTAATTCAAAAAAAATGTATACATATACATTGAAGTACTTGATAGAGGATATGAAAAGGATTACAAATTTCACAGAAGTTGTGCTTAACATGTTCAAAAAAATTACTTCGTGAGTACAAAATGGACTTTCTTGATTTTAACATCTTAAATAAATTGAAATCAAAATTTTTTTACCTATTGTCTATCAATATAAGATAAAAATTTGAATAAAATAATTTAATTTATAATAATTTACATGATAGAGCAATTGAAAACCTATTTATCAATAGCCGACGAAAGATATCATGTTATATTGACATATCAAAAATTATAATGTAAAAACATAAATTATAACTAATTCATTTTTCTCGATTTTAGAAAAAAAAATTTCGTCCATCTTGTACCCTTAAAATTGTTGAGTGCTTTATAGAATAGTGTTTTTCATGTAGTTTAATATAGATTACAAAAAAATCTTTGTAAAATACAAAAGCAATTTTTTAAATTATTAAAAACTATTACCCTTTCTGCCCTTTTTTATTTGCCAACTGACTATCCGCTGCCTCCTATGACTTTCGCAGGTCCTATCGCAATGTCATCCTTCGTATCGTTTTTTGCCATCTTTGTCATATTCGCGTAATTCCCTTATTTCTTCCCTACTTTCTTCGCCCAATCTTGTTATTCACTTTCTTTTTTCGACTTTTCTCATCATTCTTTAATTCCTCACCATTCTCTTCATCTCTGCCTCAAACTTCCTATTCTCATAACTTAATTTTTTATCCTGTTCCCCTTATCATTCTCCCAAACACTTGGATAGCCCCCAACCTCTATCCTGCATGGCCAACCTTCTCCATTCCCACTTCCTCTACTTCTCCCCTTTTTCTTTTACCCATCCAATCAGAATAAAGTAATATCAAAGTTTTTCATTCTAGATATATTACGTTATAAAAAATCTAAAGTTTTCTTATACATTTATAAGAATTACATATATATAAATGTATATAACTGCTCTATGTGTGTTGAAATTTTCCTTTTGTAGTAATTGTGATTAGCATTTTTCACATCTATTGGTCTGAGAGTCCAAATTTTTTTTTTTTATTCAAAATATAACTTAACATATTGTCAATGTTACACTATTGCAAAGTGAATTTGGTGAGTAAAATATAAAAATAAAAATTCAATACAAAAGTATAAAACACCAAATTTAATTATTTTTCATATACATTTTGAATTGAATAATTTCAAATTTTAAAGGAGAAGTTGAATCCATATTCTATTGTTATTTTTTTTTATTTTTGGTAGAATTGGTGTTGTTTTTATTTTTTTGTCAAAAATAAAGATTTCAAACAAAATTTTCCATATCCAAATGGTAGTAGTACTTTGTTAATTAGTTAGTGATTTCATAATTTAGGTTTCATGAATGGTATCATTCTTGAATTTTTAAATCCATGACCAATGAATATTATTTCCTTTTCATTTTCTATATAATTTGCCCTCTTAGTTAGAATTACGAAGTTGAAGACAAAATATTATTATTTACTTTTTTACTTTTAGTTGTTTTGGTGATGTTTCCTTTTTATTTAGACTTACATTAATATATTTCAAACCAAATTCCTATATAAGTGGAGCCACTTCTTACTTTTTAAATTCAAAAGGCATGAAAGGACATATAACAATTTTAAAAAAAATAAAATTCTATAAAAAAAAACGAAGAGTTGGAAGCATTTTGATTTAACCATACTAAAAACTCCTTCTCAAATTTATATAGATATAGATTCTCAAATACAATTAAAAAATAAAAATAAAATAATTCCTACCACTATCCAATGCTGTCTAACACTATCACCACCCTCTCCCTCCTCTCTCCTCCCTCTTTCTCTTTCTCTTCATCCTCCCTCCTTCCTTCTCCTCCCTTTCCCTACCCTCCTCTCCTCTCCCTTCTTTCCCACTTGCAGAACCTTCTCCCTCTCTTATAAAAGGGTTGAGACCTTCGATAGCGACCATATCTCATCAGATAGGGTCGGTAGCAACTTAAGCATCTCATCGTATTAAGGGGAGTGGTCTGGGTTAGGGTCACACTTGGATAAACCAAATTTTCAATAATTCAATGACCCAAATTGTGCTATACCATCTCACCAAATGATGTGGTACAATATAGATCATTGGGTTTTCGAAAAACGGGTCTACCCAAGTTTTGACCAAAGGGTGAAATGAGGGGAGGGGAGGGAGGAGGAAGGAGGAGGAGAGAGCGGGAGAAGAGAGAAGAAGGGAAAGAGTGGTAGCGATGGTGGTGGGTGATTTTTATTTAATAATAAAAAAACCCCAAGAATTTTAAAATTTTAAAAACACCTCAACAAACAACTACAATATTTTTCTTATATACCATTACAATAAAGATGATGAAAACAGTTCCAAAAATACCTAATCCATATAGATTTATTTTTAAATTTCTCTTCCCCTCAACGTTCACAGTGGCCCGTCCTCCTCCTCCATCATCTCCTTTTTAATATTAATTGCCAATTACCAAACTTTCTCTTGACCTCTTTCACACAAACCCAAAAAGAGATCCATCATGTTATTTGAAGTTTTTGATATGTCTTTATTCAAATATGTCTCTTTGATTTGTCACTTTGATCAATGGAATTGGAATTAGAGAAGGGATCTATGGAAAACTATAACTAGCGACAGGTCAGGTAGGATGGTAGAATATCTTCTTGTTTTTTGTTATGTTTGTTATATCTGGGCATTTGAGCCCAGAAAATGTATGTCCATGAGTTCTAAATTTACTAACCCTTTAATCCATTTGATTTGGCATGTGTGACAAACTTTTAGCTGGAACAAGTTGCCTTACTTTATTCAAGGTGCAAAAGCGATCATGTGTGCAAGAAACTTTTTTAGTTGATGATTCATGACTGTATGTACTTCTTTTCTTTTTTTTTAATTATACATATGAAAACGTAGTGGACAAAAAGTCCCAGTGGAGATTTGATTTTTCCTAGAAAGAAAATCTCGGAACTATTTGGTGCATTTTTGTAGAGATATTATATTCATTGAGTGATTAGCTTTATAATTTCTTGACAGGTTTTTAAAACTTTTTAAGTTTTTTGAATGATTTATTAATCGAAGAATTTTTTATACAGTTTAGGAAATTTTTAGGAACAGGTTGATGTTTAAACAAGTTCACAAGTACGATAAGACTACTTTTTACTTGGCTTTCGTAAGTATATGGATACTAGCCTCAAAATTTTCCTCCAAACATTACAAACGATATTAGAAATTGGCTTTAAGTAGATGTGGTTACATATGTGACTTTCGATGTGCGAAGGTATTACAACCTGTCATGGCAATGGTGGTTTGCTAGGTAGAGATGCCATGTAGCTTCAAACAAGTTATCATGTACTACTTACTTGACTGATTATTAAGCTGTCACTTTGAATATATATATATATATATATTTCAGTCTTCACCATGAAGTCAACCCAGGTCAGAACGATTCCCCTCTCCTTTCTCATCTTCGGTCAACTTTGGTCGGACCGGATCCTTTCGCAAAAACAACTGTGTTTTTAAATTGTGTTTGTTAATTTGATTGCATTAGAAACACGTTTTCAAATTAATCTTTTTTGCCTGTTTAATTATTTTTTTTATAATATATATATATACATCACATCACAAAAAATAATATAGTATCATTTTAAATAATTCTCCGCCAAACACTCCAATCAATCCTAACGGGAGTATATCAAAGCGCGAAGATTTGGATGAGACCTCGACTGCT
>NW_020862277.1:0-15035 GCF_003713205.1 Coffea eugenioides | reverse complement strand
TGTGAGAACCCGTAAAACCCTAATTATTTTCCTAGGGTTTATTTCCCCTTAATTGCATGTTTTCTGCATTTTCTGGCTTAGAAATATTTTCTTAGTGGATTTTATGAACAGTTATAGTTTTAAGATGATTTTTCTAGCATTGGTGAATGTTTAGAAAATTAAGAGTAAATAGTGGACGTGGGACCCACTAATGCGAAAAGTTTGGAAAAATTCGGCCAATAAGGTTAAGTTTCGGATACTGTGAAAATTTTATCGGGTGTTAAGAGATTAGTAGTGTGTGTGAAGTGATTGATGTGAGAGAGAGAAAAGAATGATAAGGATGCATTTATGGAGGTGACAAGTGTCACCTTCTCATTTGTTGGACTTTAAGAAACACTATTCACTTTCTTGACTTTTTTTGACCAAAGGTTTAAATATCAAAAAAATGCACAAAAATCACCATTTTCTTACCTCTTATGTCCGGCCCTCTCCTTGCAAAGAAGAAAGGAATTTCTTCATAAACTCTCCAGCTGTCCATTTCACTCAATCTTGCAAGAACAAAAAGCTAACACTAGATTCTATTCCATAAAAAACGCTTTCTTCTAGTGCTTGTCAGTGTATTAGTGAAGTTGTTTGAAGCTCTAAGGTGGCCAACTCTCTCTATCTCTCTTAATTTCTTGGTAAGTGATGCTTGAAACATCCTACTACACCTAATGATGGTTATAATTATGCTTAGAAAGTGGCTTGAGTGTTGGATTATATGATTTATTTCTTTGTTTGGCTTGATTTGGTGAAGTTTTCCATTTTATGAGGAATTTTCTGGTTTCATATGATTTTGAAGTTGTGGACTAGTATGATGCTTGGTAATAAGGGGCTTTGGCTCTAGTAGGTGTGAATTGTTGTTAAATGCAATCAATTTTGGATTTGGAATGAAATGTGAAAAGTTAGGGTTCTTGAACCCCTATTCTGTCCGAAATTTTAGGTCATAGCTAGAGGCCTAATTGGACTTTACTCAAAACATGAACGTTGTAGGTATTGATGAGTTTAGTGTGCCTGCAAAATTTCAGGGAAATTGGACAAGTGTAGAGTGAGTTATGCCGTTTTTACTGTTGCTGTTTTTGGTGCACAGAATGTCTGAACTGCGATAGTAATTGCCTGTTTTGACTGGAATTGGTTTGGATTTTGAAGTTGGTGTCTTCTAAGGATATGTAGCTGGATGTCTTAAATAACTTATGCCTTTGGAATTTCGGCATTTGGACTTGTATGGACTGAGATATACCGATTACAGTTTTCTGTGTTTTGCAAACCTGTTTTGGTGATTCTGGTTTAGTGTTTGGCATTTTTGACCTAGTTGGGTCAGGAACTGGATTGAGTGACCTTCTACATTGTTGTAGCCCTGGTTTCATAGCTCGAAACGGTGGTCTTACACCCCCTAACCGATAATTGTAGTGAGAGTTGTGCCATTTAAACCGCAATTATGAACGTCAAAACCGGTTTTCTTATCAAGACCAACATTTAAAGCCTTTCTAATTTCTGTTTCTTTCATGTTGTATAGTGTTTATAAAACCCTATTGGGGTTGTGAATTGGTGTTGTTTTAGGCCGGTATGGTTTCTTGTTTTTTATCGATATGTGAGCATATGGAAAGCGGACTCTTGACATGGAAATGCTTATATGTGTGTTGTTGGTCTTGTGATTTGAAGAAAAATAATGAAGCCTTATGGCTGGAAAATTTGTAAACACAAAGGGCATGCTGGCCGAATTTTACTCCGAGATTTAGAAACTATATTCTCGACTTGAGTAAAGGGTTAAGTATTTAACCCTTGAATTTCCCATGCATAAACCCTATGGCGATTAATTGGTTTGACTTTAATGACTCGTTATCGAGTCTTATGGTAATTTGTTTACCATGTTCTTAGGCGTGACGATAGCTCACGACATTCTTCCTGACGGAAAGTGCATGAAATAGCACTTAATTGGATTTGGTGAGTGTACTACTCACTGTTGTGTATTATAATGGCTTTGAATTTGAACTGAGATGTTGTATTGTTAATCGGATTGAATTGAGAGTGTACTTTATCACTCCTCACTTATTGGTTCACATGTTAATTGAAAAGTAATTGGAAAGTTATTGGAAAGTTATATGAACTGAAATATATGAAATGTGAAATACATGACTTGATATCGATTGGACAAGTATCCCCAACGACTATTAAAAATGTTCTCATTGAGCTCAACGGCCATTGGTAGTTTGATTGAATCGAGCCGACAAGGTTTGGTCGTGACAATTAATGAGTTTGGGTAAAGTTATAAGAATCTTGTAGTATGAGAGACTCTTGATTCCGGTATACTCGAGTAATACCACAGTGCAAGTGTTTGGAGTGCGGGCCCGGTAGGGGGATGTTTGGTGGAAGGAATGGGAGAGAAGAGGAGTCTACGGTTGGTCACTCTTCAACATTGACGGAGAGTCAATGAGGTTGGATCAAGACATAAGCGTGGAAATGGGCTCTTGAGAGCCGACCGTATCCTTTCACTGATTTACTTTACTTCGAAATTGCATACTTGAATTGAATGGTTTTGCTTATGTGATCTTAATTGCTATTGTGATAGTTGCTCACTGAGCTTTAGCTCACCCCGTTCCTTTTGTTTTCCTTACAGGAATATGACTCTTTTGGAATGAATTTTGATAAATGGTTGCCAAATGAACTAGATGAATGACTCTTTTGTATTGTATATAAAATGGGACCCTAAATGTATCATTAGGGCCGTTTTCACTTTTGTTTTGGCAAACCATATATGTAGTGACTTTTGTATCACTTTTAAATGTCATTTTTGGTTTGTAAAGGCTAAATGTTTTGTGGTTTATGTAATTCGATGTTTGGTTGGGTTCGGACGAGTCGGTTACTATTCATGGCCGACTCCGGATTTCATTTTCTTTTATTTTGGGTTATTTTGCCCTTTTGCCTTATTTGCGCGCGTTATAAGTTCCGGAACGTGAAAGATCGCTCTATACTGCACCGTTAGTCCTGGCGAGAGCTGGGCAGGCAGTCCGCTAACCTCTTTGGTTCGCCTTAGGGGAAAGTGGGGCTGTCACACTTGGTCGTGCCAATTAATGAACCTTGGGTAAAGTTATATGGAATCTTGTAGTATGCGAGACACTCGATTCCGGTATACTCGAGTAATACCAAAGTGCAAGTGTTTGGATTTCGGGCCCGGTAGGGGTATGTTAGGTGGAAGGAGTGGGAGTAAAGTGGAGTCTACGGTTGGTTACTTTTGAACATTCACGGAGAGTCAATGACGTCCGATCAAGAAATGCAAACGAGGAAAGGGCTCTTGAGAGCTATCTGTATCCTTTTATCACCATATTTGACGTGTACCTTTGCTTATTTTACCATATTGAATGAAAGCTTGATGCTTATATGCACTTGGTTGCGTAAGTGATAGTATCTCACTGGGCAATTAGCTCACACCGTTCCTTTTGTTTTCCTTACAGGAATATGACTCTTTTTGAAATGAATCTTGATAGATGGTTGCCGAATGAACTAGATGTACATCTCTTTTGTATTGTATATGAAGAGAAACCCTAAATGTATCTTTAGGGCCGTTTTCACTTTCAATTTGGCAAACCGTGTATATATTAACTTTTGAAAACTTTTGTATGTCACTTTGGATTGTAATTGCTAACGTTCAAGATGTGAATGTTTGTTTGATATTTGGTTGCGTTCCGACGGGTCGGTTACTATTCATGGCCGACTCCGAATTTCATTTTTTTTTATTTTGGGTTATTTTGCCATTTTGACTCGTTTACGCGCGTTTGTAAGTTCCGGAACGCGATAGACCGCTCTAAGCTGCACCGTTAGTCCTGGCGAGAGCTGGGCAGGCAGTCCGCTAACCCATTTGGTTCGCCTTAGGGGAAGGTGGGGCTGTCACATGCTTGATTGTGAGTTGTTGGCTTGATATGTATATGCTTGAGTTGAAGCTATTTCATGGGAAGAATGAAGCCTTGAATTGGCAGGAAAAAAAAATTGTAAACACAAAGGAAGTGCCGCTGAAAATTTTTCCGCAGGGAACCTTGGGAAGTTTTACAAAATCTATTATATCATGATGTAGAAAAGTCAGAATTGAGTTTTGTTTATTATGTTTGAAACTAGATTCAGAGTATCAGTATTGTTCTCAATTCCCATGAATATCTACTATTTTCAAAGTTGACTGAAATTGTATACCTGTTCTGTCTGTTACTGGGTGAAGAAGCAACTTTAGGTTGGAATTTGACTGACTTGTGGATTGGATCTTACAATGGTACCTTCTAGAAAGTTGTAACAATTTGAATCTATATTCCGACGGTATGAAGTTTATAAATTTTGGACATAAGAATCTCGAGATATGATTTTCAAATGAGATCACGCAAAACTGGAAAATTTCTATTTTCCTAGGATTGTTCCTACTTACATTTCCAACTTTAAGATTGGAGTTGGTAAACTATTTTGATATTGGTTTATGAGTGGATTGAGGCTTAAATAAAAGGAAAATGAGTTCTTCAAATCATTTTAGGTCAGACAGTTTACAACTTTGCATTTTGAACGTCTTTTCTACTTTCTCCAAACGTTTGGGTATAAGTGATACTTTTCTGCTCTAAATGACTTTTACAACATTGATTAGTAAGGACATGAGGATTATTCCTCGATTGGAACAAGCTAGTACTATATTTTGATAGGTTATACGAGTATGAAACTTGTAAATTGATACATGTTCTAAATAAAGATTTGGAGCCTCAATTCCTACATAATATGGCTTTGTATTGCTGGTCTTTTACTAAAGCATGTGCTCACAGGACTCGAGAGAGTTGAAAAGGATATTCACCGAAAATATTTTGAACTACTCAGTAATCAAGCTGAGAATTTCGAGGGCAAAATTCTTTAAGGGGGAGAGAGTGTAAGAACCCTCATTTTTAAAATACAATTTCCCCAAACTACCATCTCTTATATGCCCTAGCATTATATTTTACAATGTGTTACAACAAATCCCTTGTATTTTCGTGCTTAATAAGACTAGGTTCAGGAATTTTCTGACCAGTGATCTTGTGAAGGTCATAACGTTTTACTCAATGATCGAAATTGAGTGCCGTTTGTGGCATTCAAAAGTAGACTCTTAGAGCTTTAAAATGGTACAAAGTTCATTTTCTGGTTCATCCCGAGCGATTCGTGGCAAGTCTTGGAATTTGTCTGCCCGGTTGTTACTGTTCATCCGAGATTGTCCAGAAAATTGTTTTGGTTGCATAATTTTGAACCACTTACGTTGGGATTTTGGAAATGGTTTCTTCTACACAAATATAGCCTAGTGAACCTAGTTTCTAACAGAACTGACGGAACCTAATTCTGACTCTGCTACAGTGAATTATAATCGTTTTCCCGAGACTGCCGGGCAAGACTGTTTAATCCAAATAAGGAACCTTCAAGTCTAAATGAAACATTTCTTTTGCTTAGCTTTAATGTACACACTAAATTTATTTCTCATGAACTTTTACCATGTTATGGACCTTATTGCATGCCGAATTAAGTAGCCTAGACTACTCACTCGGTTTCTTAATGAACCTAGACTTTAGTAAGGAACGAATCCAATTGTTAATAATTTCACCCGTTGACCTAGGTTTGGGAAACGAAGGTGATCGTAACTGAGACGTTTAACGTTGATTGCTACTTTTGCTTGACAGGTGAGTGTTCCACTACCTGCTACCTGTTATATGAAATATCTGAAATACTTGATTGATAACTGTTGGAGCGAAACACTGTTTTGATAAAATGGAGGCGAGTGTGTACTTTACCGCACTCGATCTCTCCTGTTTTCACTAAAGTTATATATATTGTTATTATGAGATGTGATATCTCTATGAATGCCTGTGATTGAGTTGTTTGGGTGATATCCCATCAACTACTGTTACTGCTTGGGTACCCAACCTCATAGGTGAGTCGGTCGTATCGAGCTAGCAAGAGCTTGGTCGAGAAGGCCGATAAACCTTGAGGACTGTTTACTATACACTGGAAATCGGTATACTCGAGTATTACCAAACTACTGTTATGGAGTGCGGGCCCGATAGGGGGTTGATTGGTGGACGGAGACTGGTGAAAGTGGTGTTCTACGGACCCTTTTATACTGTGCATACAAGTGTTGACGGAGTGTCAACAGGAGGCAATTATGATCCAGCTCAAGTGGATCTTTGGCTTTTGAAAGCCACCTGTATCCTTGAATTGAACTGTGATTAATTGTTATTCTACTGTTCGATGCTTATTTGATTATTTTGTGACCTTATGTGACTATGTGTTTACTTATTTTTACTTGGAACCTCACTGGGCTTTAGCTCACCCCATTCCCTTTGTTTTTCTTAACAGATCGGGGATGGATTGATCAAGAGCTTTCTTAGCTTTATTTTGTTTTGAACTTGTATTTTGAGATTGTAACCTTTTGTTTAAGGAGACCTTACTTTTGACTTCCGTAAGCTTGAATCTATAAGTTCGACTTATGTTGTGTAAGTTATGTATGGAGTGCTAAGTTGACTTTTAGCTATATGTATACTAAGCTTTTGGATTGTTGGTGTAGTGATTATGTTTAATTAGGGTTACACTCCCTTGCTTGGAAGATATCTCATCCGCTTCATTTGAGTTATTAGTACTTTGATCGACTGAGCCCCGACGAGAGCTGGGCAGGCAATCTGCTGATACCCTAGGGTTCGCCCTAAGGAGAGGTGGGGCTATCACAGTTGGTATTAGAGTTTAGGCTTCAGATCCTTGTAGTATATCCTAGACTTAAACGTTTGGGATGCTGGACTGTTGGATTGGTTTAAAAAAAGTTAAGTGACCAGTAAAAGGGATAAGAATTAGAGCCTAGGGTTGAATTGGCCTGGACGAGTTTGGTATTTTCGACTTGGGGATTACGTTTGATCTACACTTTGTGGCCCTAGAAATAGACCGGTTGGCGAGATGCCCCGTGAGTACTTACCGATGATTAGATACCAGACCAGGCCCGGAGGAGCTAGAGCATATTGGAGCCCATCTGACCGCTATAGGCATTGCGAGTGTCGGCATATTTACACTTATCCTAATGAAGTAGTTCTGGCCGTAGTGAGAGAGCGGAAGGTCCTGGCGAGGGACAATACTAGGCTTGGATTTGAAATGAATTACCTGAAGAAAACTATTGAAATGCAAGCTGAGCAGATTAAGGAACTTGAGTATGATGTGGTCAAGGGCCGAGAAAGGGTTGATGACCTGAGCACTCAATGTGGTACCAAAAGTGCACGCAGTCAAGAATCATGGAACCTTCACTTTTAAGCAGGCAAATGTACACGCTAAACAAGGACATAAATAAACACTTCAAATAGAAAGAATACAGGTGGCTCTCAAGAGCCAAATTTCCTTTTCTTCACCAGAGCTTGATGAAGTAGTAGTTGACACTCCGTCAACTTTCAAGTATAGTAACCCGTCCAGTAGAACACCACTTAACTCCTAATTCTGTCCACCAAATATACCCCTTACCGGACCCAAACACCTCAACAGTAATAGTGGGTGGTAATACACGAGTATACCGGAAATCCAGAGTCTCCAAGACCCAAAGATTCCCCAGTAACAGTCTCCATGGTTTGTCAATTTTCCTAGACCAAGCCCTTGCTGACTCGATTCAATTGACTCCCCATGAGGTTGAGCTCATGTTTAACAAGAAGGTCGTTGGATACACTTCCAAACGACATCAGATCAGGCACAGTAACAGATTCCAGTTTATACAGTAAACAGTCACACATGCAAGAGAACGAGTATGATAAAGTACACCCTTGTCTCATTCAGAATAAACAGAGTTCACATTCATTCAAGTCACAGATTTCAAGTACAAGTAAACCAGTTAATCATCAAATCAAAGGAGTGGTACACTCACCAGTTCAAGCGAAGATAACTTCAAAAGTTTTCACCCAAAGTAGGGTTTTGATCATCGAGAATGTGATACCCCAACTTCTTTAAACCCTAAATTCTAATCAAAAGAAAAAAAAAACCTAGTTTACTTGTGACTAACCGATTTTCTTAAATTTCTCATTTTTAATCGGAACCCTAATTGTAATCAATGGAATTGTAAAATCCTGCACATTTTTTCTTAAAATTCCTTTTATTTGGAAATTATTACTTTCTAATAGCCCAACTACTCAATCACCCCACAATAAGTGTAAATGAACCTAGAAAGTAGGGTTTCACTTTTCGTTTTCAAGTTAGAGCGAATTAGGATTTTCACGTTTTTCCGTAGTGTGACTATTCAGTACGGAGTGAGGATCAAATTTGGTAGGTAAGAGTGACTTTTGGATATGGAAATATTATATGATTTGAAATGATAATAATAAGTTAGTGATTAGAAGGTAAAAACCCTAGTATACGTGATTTAAGAAAAAACAGCTCGAACTGACGGGTATTGATCACTACCGATTGAACCCACCACTTGACCACCACTTCCCTACCACCACATACCCTTGATATTTTTGCAAAATATCCCCCCTCATCCTCAGCCATATAACCGAAATATGTGGCCAAAATGCAAGGAAAAGAAAACAAAATTTTATTTGGTTTTGGTGATGACAAGTGTCAACCACCTATGGTTCCTTGACCAACCTTTTGTCTTGCCTTCTTATCTTCCATTTGAGCTCATTCTTCCTCATTTTTTTTTGGTCAGCCAAGAGCAAGGAGAGGGAGGAGAGTGAAGAGAGTTTTCCATCTTCAACCTTGAATCCAACCTTTTTAGTGCAAACAAGAAAAACTAAACCGATCAATCACTAGCTTGGGAAGCTTAAGGAACAAAACATTTCTAGGAAAGGTGGAAGATCATTCTTGCAAGCTCTTGTCTTGAGGTATAATGGCTGATCAACCTTTCTTTTTCCATTAATCATGATTAAGTTGGGTATTAATGGTAGTATTGTGCTTGTGATGCTTGTTCCAAGTGATTTTGATGATTATATGGATGACTTTTGAGTTAGGGTTTCTTGTGGGTTAGGTGTTGTATGATGTATATATCTGGTATATAATCTTGTAAAGGAGAAAGTAGTGGTGGTTTTAAGGTAAAAATGCGAATTATAGCTTGATGTAGCAAAATTCCAGATTTCTGGAAATTGTAGCTTCAGTTCTGCCCGATTCCATTTCATCATGTTAGAAGCCGAATTAGGCTTAGCACAAAACATGAAAGTTGTAGAGAATGATATTCTATGATTTCCTACAAAATTTCAGCTCAATTGGAGCAACGTGCCCTGTGAAAAGATGAAAATACCCTGACTGCCCTAGGAGTAAAATCAGCGGACAGTTTTGACAGTACACTAAGTTGGTTGCGTTTGTTCACCTGGATACGTACTGAACTAGCTTTTAGACAAAACATGAAAGTTTTAGTACTTTGTATTAGCTTCGAAATGGTATAAATTTCACCCCAATCCGATAAGTGTAGCTTCAGTTGTGTCCGTTACGGAAAATCACGTCAAATCTGTCTTTTGCTAGACTTCATTCCGCACATGTCATTAGCTTGATTTTTGTACTTGTATTACCTTGAGCCAATTGAACGGCTATTGAAATGAGTTTGTTTTGTGTGTAACTTTGGATTTGATTGAGGAAAAGAATCAGGCCATAAATGGCTGGAAAATAGGAAAAATACAAAGGGCGTGTTGCTCAAATTTACGCTCAAGGGCTAGGTAGACATATTTGTAGCTTGAGTAAGGGTTAAGAGCGATTACCACTTGAACTATCTAGGAAATTGGCGTCTTCTTTTATCGAGGTATATCAGTGAGGATTTGGCCGAACTTGTACCCTTGAGAAATAAAATCATGACTACTAGGAGTATGTTTTCCTTGTACTTTCGACTCAAATGGCATTTCCAAGTATAAATGTTACAAAGTTATATAGTTTGAAAAGCGAGCGAGTGTTTCACGAATATTCTCCAAGTGAATTTCCATGTCTTGATTTTTATTGAATGAAACGTCTACATTTCAAACCTTAGTCGATTTTTCAAAGTTCTGAAACAAAGTTTTATCGCAGATTTGGACTCCGAACCCGGAGTATAACCCAGACGTGATTACTAGGGGCACTTCATTTTGGGGAGTGCTTCCAAATACCTGATTGAACTGGACACTTGTTTCCAATACTTGATCAATATGATTAAATGATATATGATTGGTTTGATCGGGTAAGAGTGTACTTTATCGCACTTGCCCTTATTTGATATATACTTGTTTATTGTTGAAATTGATTTGATATACTTGTTTATGATGTGCGCACTTCCTAGAATTCCAGAAACCCTGCGGCAAGTTACTCGAGTCAAGCCGGCAAGGGCTTGGTCGATTGGGTAACGAACCCTGGGTCTCTTGATTGTCGAGTGGAGTGATATCTGCTCGACTAATCGGTATACTCGAGTATTACCACCCGTGTTTCATGAGGATTTCGGGCCCAGTAGGGGGTTTGCATGGTGGACGGAGAGTAGTGTAAGTAGTGTTCTGCTAGATTGGTTACTTACTTGAAAGTTGACGGAGTGTCAACTATTACGTGATCAAGCTCCTGGTGATGCATTGGGAATTTGGCTCCTGAGAGCCATTCGTATCCTTATACTTTGAGATGATTGTTACTTGTAGTGTTATTGTTTCTTTTAAAACTTTACACTCGCTCATTTTGAGATTGCTACTTGATTGCTACATGAAGTGTTATTGCTTACTTTTATGAACTCTTCATGCTCGTTACTTTGCTATATCGAAAACTTGTACTTATAAATAATGGTCAATTTGCTATTTGGAACCTCACTGGGCTTTTAGCTCATTCCACGCCATTTGTTTTCCTTACAAGGGTACGAGCGAGGCGTGAGACGTGTACAGACTAGCGTAGTCTAGTTGTTTTGAATTTTGTAATTGTACTCGCACCAGTCGCTCGATTAGGGTTGAATGTATTGAGAACTTAAATCTTTTGACGTATTTGGGACTGTATGGATGGTTGAGATAGAAATGAATGTATCCGTATGTTCCAAACTTGGGAACCGTTATTTCATTTATTATTGAGGTTGCACCTTATTTTAATTGATGCGAGTGAATGAGTCCTGGCGAGAGCTGGGCAGGTGGTCCGTGTGACAGCCCCGCCTCCCCCTAAGGCGTACCAAAGGGTTCGGCGGACCGCCTGCCTAGCTCTCGCCGGGACTCAGTCGTTCACGTCAATCCTCAATCGAAACCAGAATAAACCCACAAGACTAAACATAACAACGATCCAAAACTTAAAGCAAAACTTATAAACATTGCTATCTAAAAAGGGAGTACAAACATCGAGTATACAAAGGTTCTCAATTCACCATACATCCAGCCCGTGCCGTGCACCAGGGCGAGAACCATTACAAAACCAAAGAAACCAGTCTAGGCTAGACTCTACCGCCGAGCTCTCGTCCTTGCTCGCCGTCCCCTATTAAGGGAAACAAAACTAAAGGAATGAGCTAAAAGTTCAGTGAGGTTCCGAACACATAGGCAACAAGAAGTTCAATGCATTCATTACATATAACCAATAATTCAAGGTACAAATACAAAATAAAGCGATAAACACATTCATTAAAAGGATACGGGCTCACAGGGAGCCATATATTCGTTCGTTCGTTCGTTCTCCTGTCATTCCCTTTATTCCTCCGGTCAATTAAATAAAATGCACTTTTGGTAAATAAAACCCTCGTTCGTTCTTTCGTGTCGTTCACCCCCTCCTGGAAATTGGCCAGGCTCCACCAGACTACAAGGTAATACTCGAGTATACCAAATTCACCCAGGGTCACCATATCGCCCGACCGAGTCCGCTTCTGGCTCGAGTCGATCGGTAACGAAGGGCAGGGCCCAATTCAGCCAAAAGGCTTACATCATGCGCAACTAATGTAGTAATCATTAAATCATTGAAAATTTCACGTTTCATTTAGGTCGAGCGCGGTAAAATACACGCTTGCCTAGAAAACTCGTTTTGGAAATCCTTGAAAGCACTTAACACATTATCAAACAAGAACACAAGTCATGAAGTCAAGAAAAATATAGCAAATAAGGAACACTCACCTAGTTATGCAAAATAACGTGCAAAATATCCTTCCGGATATGACCCTCAGTCACTGAGAAAACCTAAGATTAAACGAGAGAGAATATTACAGTTCATCAAGCAAACAAGTAAGTGAAATCAAAGAAAAACCGGCAAATGATAAGTAAAACGTATAAAGACGCCTTTATAGTGAAAATGGGATATTTGGATCGGAGGACGGAAATAAATAGGGTTATAAAATGTCCGACGGAAAACACTTGGACCAAAGACAACTCGGACTCCAACGAGATAGGCTAAAAATATTGTTTTCGGAATCGTTTAGATAGTTCAAAATCAACTCATACCCAAGCAGCTAGTATAGACTAAACGTCATGATAAAAATTGTGACAGCCCCACCTTCCCCTAAGGCGAACCAAAGGGTTCGGCGGACCGCCTGCCCAACTCTCGCCGGGACTACGGGGTCAAATCACTCCCACTTCTATAGCACGCGTGATAGAAACCAAAGAAAACGAACGATTGGGAAACCTCCAAGTGAAAAGTAACTTACCGACCCATAATATTGTCGAAATCCCTGCCGAAATTTTTTTTCCTTTTCACACCTGGATACTATACTCGTCCGAAACCTCAGTAATTTCATTAAACTCCAGGTAGCCATAAAGAATGAACACGTTCGAGCGGGGTAATACATGTACATGAGTAAACACTTTTATATATATATAAATACATGATTGCAAAATTACAATTCAAAAGAGAGTTGTTGGATCGAAATACATTCAAGGTTTCTATTTATTGAGGAGCTATACAAAAGAATATATATCTTGTCGCGCCCCACTTTTTGAGTGTGTGGAAGTAGTGTGTGGAATATGTATGTGAATGTGTGTGAAAATGAAAATAAAAGGCCGTGGGACTTGAAAATGCGACGATTTGGCCAAACAAAGTTCAAAAAAGGGTTTTTTTGCATGGAAAATGGAGTCGCCACTTGGTATAGAGTTAGGGTGTACCAAGTCACCCAAAAATGAATTTTTTGAAAAGCAAAGTAAACAAACCCCTTTTTAAGAACTTTTAGGTCTACGTAACCAAAGAAAGGGATCGGGGGTCACATTTGATAAGGGAGAAGGCAAAGGCAAAGCCTAAGGCACTCCCTTACCCTAGCCAAAGCTAGTTGCGCGATTTAGCCCCACGTTTCCTAATTCTTCTACCCAAAATATGCGTTGCATGTTGGATATGACTAATGGATATGAAAAAGAAATGCAATCCTAAATCTAAAATGTCTCTTACGAGGCTTTTTGGTCCCAACCACATGAGTTGTGGTGGCCAATAAGGAAAGTCCTCATAGAGGTCGCGAATGATGCAAATGAAGACTCAAATATGAGTGCAAGTGTGAAAATGTAAGAAAACGTGCATGTGTGCGAATGTAAGACAAGTGCATGTGTGCATGCATGTGTGCGAATGTAAGACAAGTGCATGTGTGAAAATTGGGAAAATAAAGGTGTTTGTGTGCAAATGGATGAAAATATGATAGTAGATACATATAAGTGCAATTGGGTGCAATTTGTGAGGTAGAAAAACAAGTGACAAGAAGAAAAATGTGTGAACATGGCATTTGTATTGAGAAGGATATAAGTAGTGAGAAAATGTGGATAAGAGGGTGAGGGAGTGACATGATGAGAATGAAAGTGTATGAACCTATAGGAATGCATCAAGTCGGGTACGGGAATGACTCCTAACTTCATGACTTTAATTTTCCCTTTGATTAGAAGGAAGAACTAGCGTGCTAAGGCTATTTTGTAGCCACACTCGCTCGTTTCCCTTATCTAAAGGGGACCCTCAAGCAAATGTACCCTATAACTAGCATGAAGATGCAAAAGCCTAAAATGAAGGGGAAAGGATTGGAGGAGCATGCCAAATGCTAGAAAACTAAGAAAAATGCATGAAATGTAGTGAAACATGCAAGTATGAACTAGCGAGGGAAATCCCTAAGGGTCTAGCGTTGGACTAGCCCATATCTATGAATTCCTACTAGCGTTGGACTAGTGGAAAACGGGACCATGAGCCACAACTAGCGTTGGACTAGTGTGGTGTCGTGCATTCATCCATCACATTCATCTATGACTATAGAAAGCAAGTAGACATGCCAATCACCTATAAGCACGTAGCACATAACACTTAGCATGCTCGACTAAATGCAAGAGCTTAATAAAGCAAATTAACACATAGCAACAAAAGCAGGCAATGAACCTATTACATTTGCTAACTAAAACAAAAGGGGAAGGGGAAAAATGGACAAAATTGCTCTCAAAGCCCTAACTATTACAAGCCAAGAGGTGTACACATACCCCATAAAGGAATAACTTAATAAAATGAAATAAATGAAAAGAATTAAAGAAAGGCAAGTAAAGCAAAGTAGACATGCAATTCTCACTTAGCACGTTGGATCACATAGGAGAGACAAAAAAGAATAAAAGAAGTTGTACCTCCCCCCGTTTGTAATGCTAATAAGGTGGACAAGACTTAACTTGGCTATAGTCACCAAAGAAAGGAATAACTTGGGCTAAAACCATCAAAGCAAGGGATTAATGCACCAATTTAACGGTAAAATGTAAACAAAATCACCAAATCCCTCCCAAAATGCAATCGAATAAGGCATGGTTATAAAGAAAAGCAAATTACCAATCAAATTTCAAGAATAGAAATCACTAAGGATTCAATAGCAACCATTAACCAATCCATCAAGGCCAATTGAAACATTTAAGAGCTCCAAAGGTCCCAAAAATAATAAAAGGCCAAATAACGGTTCAAATTGCAATCAACTTAGGACTTAATTGCAAAAGATTGGAATGCAATTGGGCCTTTGTAGCATTATGGGTAATTTAGAGGGACTGAAGTGCAATATGCAGAATTAGATTCATGCATGCAACGAAGATGATTTCTGCAACTGAAGGTTCCGGCCAAGCAAAGCTTTCTTTGCTTATGCGAGTTTCTGCTACGATTTTACAGCTTGTGAACAACCC
>NW_020862276.1:0-15193 GCF_003713205.1 Coffea eugenioides | reverse complement strand
AAAAAAAAGTATCATAATATTAAGCACTCCCCTGACTACTAGACGAAATTGGGCAAAAGTTCAACTAAAGAGACCCTAGACTCAAACTGTCTCATGATACCTTAAAGGGAAAAAGACACTGGCAAAATTGTAACTGGCTAGAAATTTACAAGTCTTAATGCAAATAAGAGTTCATAGAAATTAGATGAACAATCTTATGATAATGTAGGGTAAAATATTGCTAAGAAGATGTAATTTTCCACACTCATGATAAACTTGCTTTTCAAGTCACAGTAACTATCCATCTAAACTGAAGTTGTACTGCATTATTGCTCACTATTAGCTTAGTTAGTACTAAAATCAAATTAAGTATATCAAAAACAAGACAGAGAGAGACAAAAGTGGAGAAAATTGATCAAATGGCTGAAAGCCAGAAACCCCATCTTCTTGCCTTCCCATTTCCTGCAGAGGGCCACATAAATCCGCTGCCGAACTTTGCCAAACGCTTGATCCCAAAATGGTTCAGGATAACTTTCATAATTACAGTTGATTTCACTAAAATATCAGCATATTATACACAAGACTCATCATCCTCAGAGCTTTTCAGTATTGAATACATTAGATGGCTCAAATGAAGGTGAAGAACCAGACAGCTTGGCAGGCCATTTCAGACGGTTACATGCCATAATGTCCAGAGATTTGGTGAAGCTTATAGAGAAACTAAACAGCTCTGACATCCCACCCAGAGTTCTTGTTTATGATTCAACCTTCCCATGGGCTTTGGACGTAGCTCATCAGATGGGGTAGCTTGGAGCTTCTTTTTCACTCAATCTTGTGCTGTTTGTACCTTATATTACCATATGCAAGAAGGGGAATTGAGTGCTATTCCGGATGAGGAGCATTCCTCGGTGTTGATTCCTCCGCTTCCATTGCTGCAGATTGATGATCTTCCTTCGTTTACCCAAGTCAATGACAAGGATCACACCATTACTAAGTTGATGGTAGGGCAATTCTCTAATGTTCAGAAAGCAAATTGGATATTTCTCAACTCCTTTGACAAGCTGGAATATGAGGTAAGTTGCAAATTTTGGTTATGATACAAATTTTACTGTGTTGTTGCTCAGTCTGGGTTCGCCATTGCGGGTCGTGGTCGTGTCGCAGTTGTAGTTATTCCACATCCGTCACAGTATATCGGTCACATATCGAGCGATACACATATTGTAACATATTACTCTCTCTTACATGCACACCCACGTTAACTCTCACAACAGAACTACTCTTCTCTCGTTTGTTCATCTCCCGGTTAGCTGCAGCTTTTGTCCCTCTACAGCCAAAAAATTTTTTGGTTCCATTTCCGGTACAACTCAGTCCAACTCGCCAATTTCTCAACGATACGCACCAAAACCGTTCCAACTCGTCTGATATTGGCCGAGTTATTAGTAGTCACCTCGGATATAGCTAAGTCTACAATTCGGGGATCAGTATTGTACCGGTTCCCATTGTTCCGGTTATGTCTCGGTTGAGTCATCGCGGACTCGGTCGAGATGTCGAACCATGGTCTGTACACATTGTCTATTGGATTTCATAGAAATTTCAAATTTTTACATTAATTGATCTAGATCATCGAATATCATTTCTTCTATCCACATCTAAAATCTACTGTTTGCATTTGTCATGAATTTTGGCCCCTTGCATTAAAGTTCTCTGAAATACTAAAATTTGAGCTTAATTATATTATAGTGAAAGAAAGTTCAGTTGTAGTTTATAGAGCTTCTTTAATCAGCAAAACATAGAAGGCAAAATGTTTTCAAAGAAAAATGCCAAGTTGGTAACTTAAAAATTAGGTAGCTTAGACAGATCTTTCACTTCAATTTTAAACATTCACGTTCCCTATATTTTTAATGCGTTTGAATCGAATGTGCTTGTCTTGATCAGAACACCGAGAATAGTTGGATCTTGTGTAATGAATCACACCTTATACATGCTCTTCTCATGGCAAAGATATATATGCACTTGAATAAAGGTTATATCAAAGGTATCATCTTGCTGTTTGTTTTGAAGGAACTAGTTATTCTCAAAGGAGTGGGGGTGGTCGCGGGGTAACACGTGGGTGGTATGAGTAGCTGGCAAACCAGGCTGGGGGGTGAGTGAGGAGACAAGTGGACTCATTAAGTCGAGTTCAATTCAATTTTATCAAATTTGAACTTGAGAAGCTTTTATATAAAACTCGAATTCAAGTTCGATCTCAAATTTGATTCTAGTCGAGCTCAAGGTTGAGCCTACTCAAGTTTTAAAAATATTTTTTTGAATGAATAAAATATTCATTTTCCTTAGTAAATAACAAAAACATTAGGGATATATATTTAATTTTATTATAAAAATAAAAATATTATATATATATATATATTTGAGTTGGATTGTGAGCTAGCAAACTAAGTTTTTCTATGTTTCACTTGAGTTCAATAGCTCAATTTAGTCGGATCAAACTCGAGATGGAACTCAAGTCAAGTTTTGACCGAATTTACTCGCGAACGACTTGATTCGTTTGCAGCTCCACTTGTAACAATGCCAATTATAAGATAAGGATCACCGTGAAGTGTGGTGATATTATTTAAAGTCAAGCATCCAGTCCAAGTAGTGGCTCCAAACTCCAGGAAAGGTTGAATCTGAATTAAAAAATGCACGTGCTATTGCATTTTTGTCTTGTGTTGAATAGGAATTCTAGGTAATGGTCATTATATAAAATATAAAGGCAACTGTGATAGCCCCACTTTCCCCAAAGGCGAACCAGAAGGGTCAGCGGACCGTCTGCCCAGCTCTCGTCAAAACTCATTATAATCCATAGCAAGAATTACTTGAAATTTCTAAACTAACCAAAATAATATTCATTACACCCCAAAATAACATTTACATACATCCAAAAGCTCTTACATAGGTTCGTGTACAAAAGATTCATCATTCGGCATCTATCTTAATTACAACCCGAAAATATATATACACTACAGTCATTTCTACTAAAATAAAACTTAAAGTCTCTCAAAACATTCCAACGGTATTCTTGAGCACTTTCGGATCCGAATCCTGTTAAAGAAAACAAAACGTGGGATGAGCTTACGCCCAGTGAGCATTCCAGGTAAACAGGCAAGATAAGAGAATAACACAATTTAACATGTAAGCACGTTTTCCCAAGTAATATAGGTTCAAGTAAATTGATACTCAACTTTAGAAACTGGTAGTGCAGCAATTAATTGTAATACGAATCTTTCAATATAAAATACTTGATAAATAATAACATTTATGCATGCATTCAATCATTCGTTCAAGTAAATAAAAGGATGAACAATAATTTAAATATTAAAAGGATACGGGGCTCACAAGGAGCAACATTCACCTTATAACTGCCAATAAGCAATCCCCTACATTTTACCACCTTATAACCTCCGAACTCCCACCTTATGTCCTCCAAAAGATCAACAATCCCCTCATTTAACATTCACCTTATGTCCTTCGAAAAATCAACAATCCCCTCGTTTAACATTAAACATTGTACTCAAGACCTTTCGACAAAGAGTTTTGAGCTTTGCACTTAACATTGGTAAGTTATAAACCCAACTGTCCAGCAGATCCAACCTCGTAAATAGCGGGTCTCGGATATGGTGCCAGCATAGAGTTAATCTCAGTTCAGCCGATGCGATAAAGTACACATCGGCCTACATTCTTGTACATTTATCACACATTCATGCAATATGAACATGTGCTCATAGCAAATTAACAAGACGAGAAAATCACAACAGTCATTCACTTATTAGCATGCCATTCAAAGGAGAGCACTTAAGCAAATAATAACATTTTCTAAAGTCATGCATAATCAAATAACATGCATTGGAACACTCATCAATCAATTGCAACCCTTCACTTTAACCCTGGTTCGTCCTCTTGAACTCTCTCGAGTCCCATGATCATATACTATATTAAAAGACTAGTAATACAAAGCCAAAATGCATGAAGTGATTGAGATTTCAAAACTTCATTTAGAAATGCATCAATTTACAAGTTTTATGCCCATATAACCTATCAAAAATATAATATTTTCTTGTTGCAATCGAGGAGAAAACCTCATGTGCTTACTAAATCAACGTTGCAAAAGTCATTTGGAGCACAAGAGCATCAATTATAGTCAAACGTTTGAAGAAATTAGAACAAGACTTTCAAAATACAAAGTTGGAAATTGTCCGACCTAAAATGATTTGAAGAAACTCATTTCCTTTCATTTAAACCTCAATTCCACTCATAAAACCAAACTCAAAATGGTTTAACAACTCCAACTTAAAGTTGGAAATGAAAGCAAGAACAAGTTTAGAAAACAAAATTTTCTCCAGTTTTACGTGACACTGTTTGAAAAATCGTATCGCAAGTTTTTTAAGTCCCAAATTTATAAACTTTATATTGTTGGAAAATAGACTCAAAGGACTACAATTTTCCAGAATATACATTTATAAGATTCTGTCCATAAATCAGTCAAATTCCAGTCTCAAGTTGCTGCTTCATCAAGTAGAAAAACAGAGCAGGTGTGAAAATTCAGTCAAATTTGAAAAATCATAGATATTCATAGGAATTGAGAAAAATTTTGAAATTTTCACGGTAAAATATACTCTGAATCTAGTTTCAAACACAATAAGCAGAACTCAATTTGGATTTTTTCTACGCCAAAATATAACAGATTTCCCAAGACTACTTAGAGTCTTCTGCGGGAAAATTTCCAGGAACACTTCCCCTTATTTTCTTAACTTTTCCATCCAATCTCAACACCAATATTTATGGCAATCCAACCTTAAACACAACCACAAGTTACAGGCTATAAAGTGCAGTTGATTAAGGCCACAAAACCATCCAATATAGCCAATTTCTAGCTCAAAAATCAACCACGACAAAGCTGAAATGACATCCCAAGGCTGCAATTTAACATATCAAAGCTGGAAAATTCAAGCCCTAAGCTAAAACTACTAACAAAAGCTGGAAATTCCTTAAAGGAAGCCAAAAAGTGCTTGTACAAGCTGGAAATCCTTATGGACAGCCCCAAAATTTCCTAGCAAAGCTGGAAATAACAATCTACTACACAAAACTATAGAGTCTTCCATAAAACCTATTACAAACAAGCACTAATCTCATTCAGGTGCAAGATTAAAGAGATAGAGTAGCTTCTTGCCAAAAGTACCTTCAAACCTCAAGATGAGTAGCAAATTTCAGCTTTCTTTCCCCCCCCCCCCCACCTTCCTTCCTTGTAGCAACTCTCTATGGATTTGTTTAGGGTTCTAGGTTCATTTCCCACAAGTTTTAGCTAGGAAACAAGATGAAACTTAAAGAAGTTTTCCTCTCTTTCTCTTTTCTCTCTCTTTGCCAAGAGGTAAGAAAATGGAGTGTTATTTGTGGTCCCCCCCCCCCCCCCCCCCCCCCCCCCCCCCCCCCCCGCCATAACACTAAAAACCCCAAGCAAACGACGAAAGATAAGTTTTAAAGAAAGCTTGGTCAATAGTATCCTTGATTGCCAACACTTGGCATTCCAACCTTTTTCCTTTCTTTTTTTTTCTTCTCTCTTGCTTAGTCAAAAATTTCGGCCAACCCTAGGGAAAAATAGGGAAGGGAAAATAAAAAGGAAAATAAGAAGATTAAATAAAGAAAATCTTGGTCAAGAAGTGTCTTTGACCGGTAACAAGCAGTGCGAGTCGGTTCAAGCCTACATGCTTGTCTCTCTTGTACTTTTAACTTATGATTCACTAATTTACTCTTAGTACTTTTAATCACATACTTTCTTTTGCTTAACACTCACTCTCGTCCACCAAATATAACGCATACATCTCACTAGTCGATCAAACTATCTTAATACTCTATAAAACTTAACATGCACTGAAATATAAAAAGAAAAGAGAAAAACCCTAACTTAATCTTTAAAATCACTATCAAATTAAGGCTAGCAAGTAAGCAAGTAAAGTGAAATTAAAAAGAAATATAAATTAATTTTTTTCCAAAAATAGGAAAAATAATTTAAAATAATTTCCGGGTCCTCACAGCAACAAACAAAATTTGACTCAAAAAGTTTAAAAGAGCTAGCATCTATTTTTCTTCTTTTGCATCAAGTTTTTTTGGCAATTAGGTGGTAATTCGTCTCAATGATTTTATACTCATCACAATACTATCGGGTGGAACATTGGATAGCTAGAAAATGGTCAATTAAGACAACTGGACCAACTATTTTGAAGGACAACAAACATCACGGGGCTTGTCTAGTCGAGATAAAGTCAGATGCTTGCCTAAAATGGTTGGACGAAAGAGATTTTAGCTCAGTTATCCATGTATCATTAGGTAGTGTGGCTGCGCCTGGACAAGAACAAATGGAGAGCTTGCAAGGGACACAGCCAAGAGTGACCATCACTTCTTATGGATGGTTAGAGATTCAGAAGAGTGCAAACTTCCACCAAATTTCAAGTTTGCAATATCAAAAAATGGTCTAATAGTCAACTGATGTCCTCAACTTGAGGTTTTGGCACATCAAGCCGTGTAATGTTTCATGACACACTGCTGCTGGAATGATGCTTGAAGCATTGAGTTCAGGTGTGCCAATGATAGCTACGCCACAGTTTGTTGATCAATTCACAAATGCAAAGTTTGTCGCAGATGTATGGCAAACTGGGGTTCGAGTCAAGGGCCAATGACAAGGGAATTGTTACTAGAGAAGAAATTTCAATGTCCATAAAGGCAGTTACTGAGGTCGAGAGCGCAAAGGAATTCAGAAGAAATGCTAAGACGTGGAAGGAGTTGGAACAACAGGATACATCCCAGGGTGGAAGTTCTCACAAGAACATCGAAGAGTTTCTTGCACAAGTTTTAAGCATCTAATCTAAGTTAATTTCATTTAGCTACAACATTAGGTCACATGAATGCCTCATAAGTATTTGCGGCAAACTGTAGTATTGTATTGTTGATTCAACCGATTAATGTAAACCTGCTAATACTTGTGTACGAGAACGATAAAAAAATAAGAAACTTTACAGGATTAATCACGCGCATAACATAGTATACATTAGAGATGTCAATTACAGTTCAATTATGTTAATCTGCCCAAAGCCGTCCATTGATAACCCGTCCATTAATTTTGAATGAGCCTAAATAGGTAGCAATTAAATTCATTTAATTAGTGGATAGTGGGTTGACTTGACTCACCCATTTATATTCATTTAAAAATAATCATACATTTAATTAAACTCAATTTTAGTGAGTGTTAAGCAAATAAATTTGAATGTCTTTTCTTGCACTTCTTCCTTCTTTTTTTTTGTTGAGTTGTCATTTTGCACTTGTTTTCCTAAGCATCTATCATACTTTTGGTATTTATAAACAAAAAAAAAAGGAGTTGCACTTTTTGTTTTATACTCGATACCCTACTTTGAAAAAGGTTTAAAAAGGAAACCTTCGCGAAAACCAATCACTTCTCCAAGTTTCTTTAACACCTAGTCTTTTATTACTGTCATAAGATAATAGGTCTTCTTTTAATCTAACACCATTCCTGTTACACACTAATTTTGTTCTTGGATTAACTAAAGCAAATCGCTATTAGCCAAAACAAAAAGAAAATCCCAGTTCCTTCATTTCTCCCTTCTCCTTTTTGTCTTCTCTCCCAATTCCGCAAATCGTTCTTGTAAAAAAAGCCCCATAGCATATCGTTTCCACATAATTCGTTGCAGCATCTTAATCTGGGTTCGCCTTGTGACTTGAATTCACATTAGTGTATTGGACAGAAACAAAGTTTGAAAATTGGAAAAGAATTCTTCTACTTTTGGTTTTCTTTCTTTTTTATAATAATATTATGCACCATTGAATTTTTCCACCACGTGTATCACTTCGTTCATGGACTGATGATATGGAAATTAGTTCCTTTCCATCCTTGTCAACTAAAGATGGGAAAACTGTTATCTAGAAGAAAAATTGTTTTAATGAAAATTAAAATGCCCTTACTTATTTACAAGGGCAAATTCCACTTTACGCCCTGTAGTTTAGCTTTTTTTACATAACTCCTCTATGGTTTCAAAAGTTATATATAACCCCCTAATAGTTTGAATTAAAGTGTCAAAATGACGAGAATGATCATTCGTAACGGAATCACCTAAAATGTAAAAAATACCCTTATGTAAAGTTGAAAATTATTTATTAATCAAGGGGGGTTATGTGTATATTTTGAAAATCATAAGGGGGTTATATGGTAAAATATTAAACCATAAAATGGTTATATGGTAAAATATAAAAATTATACGGGATTAATGTATCATGTATTTATAAGGGTAATTTCGATATTTTTAGAAGTTCCGTTACGAATGACTATTTCCGTCATTTTGACACTTTAATCCAAACCATGAGGGGGTTATGTATAGTTTTTGAAACCATAGGGGGTTATGTAAAAAATGCTAAACCACGGGAGGCTAAAATGTAATTTTCCCTATTTACAATCATACTTTATGAAACCTCAATTAAGGTAAGGCATTTGCAAGTTCCTAATGCTTTGTTAACTTGAAAAGGCAATTGACTTATAAAGTCTGTAGCAGAAATCGTTGTCTACGATCCAAAGCAGAATCATCAAATACATGCAATTAATACGGCAGAAGTTTCTCCGCAGTTTGAATATGTGCCCAAGATCATCAAAGGATTGCAAATAATTAATGCTTTGAGCAGATAGAGCAGATAGATAGTAAAAAAAATCAAAAGGCATAATTAATACAAACTTATATAAAGTAAAAAAACCAAAAGATTGATTGAAAGTTGCTATAGTCAGGGAAGTGAAAAAAGAAAAAGAGAATAAGTGGGTGAAAAAAATGAAGATAGAATTAATTGTTACCAAAAATAAAATATTTAAAATCATTGCAAGTTACTATAGTAAAGGAAATGAAAAAGGGAAAATGAATAAGAGGTAAAAAGAATAAAGAGAGAATGGATTGTTACCAAAAAATAAAATACTTAATAGCTATTCAAATAAAAAATTAAATTTAATCACATAGCGAAAAGATAGAATGTGCATTTAGCAAAAAGTTAAATAGCAAATTGGGCAATCTATCGAAATAGAAATTGAACATTGTTGTTATATGAAGAAGCGCTGAGCTTGCCACGTGTCTAGGCCCAGGACGGGCCTCTGCATTATACATATATATACTCTGCAGCACAATATTCCATTCAGCAGATAGACAGTAGCTAAAGAATAGGAAACATGGTGACAATTGACATTTCCCCTAGCAAAATGCATATTCTTGCTTTCCCTTTTCCAGCAAAAGGTCATATAAATCCTATGTTACACCTCTGCAACCGCCTGTCTGCGAAAGATTTCAGGGTTACACTGATTACTACAACTTCTATATTCAAGTCTGCTAAAACCAAAGCCATCGGCTCCATCAAGATTGAGTGTATTCCAGATGACTCCGATGAACCCGTTGAAGAAGATCTCAAAGGCTTTTTGGCAAGGTTGAGAGCTGCTGCTTCCAGAGGCTTGGAAGAACTGGTTGAGAAATGTAGAAAGACTGATCCGTATCCTCCCAGAATTGTGATTTATGACTCAACTATGCCTTGGATTCTGAACTTAGCTCATCGGCTGGGACTTCACGGTGCTTCTTTCTTTACTCAATCTTGTGCTGTTTGTGCTCTTTACTACCATATGGACCAGGGAACAATACAGCTTCCTCTTGATAAGTCTGTTACTGTAAAATTGCCTTCAATGCCAGCACTAGAAAGCAATGATCTTCCTGATCTCCAGTACTTCCCTGATCCAGATAGTGTTATCACAAGGACTCTTCTTGATCAGTTCTCTAACATTGACAAAGTTGATTTCATTCTGTTCAACACTTTCGAAGAATTGGAGGATGAGGTAAGTTGGAAATGCTAATTATAATCCAGTGAACATGCATTATTGTTAGTCATGCTACTGCTACTTTATCTATCAGGTGGCAACATGGATGGCAGAAAGGTGGCCAATTAAGACAGTTGGACCAACAGCTCCACTACTTTTTGTAGACAAAAGACTAGAGAATGGCAATGATCAACAAGGGAACTATCTGTTTGAGACAAACGCTGAAGCTTGTTTAAAATGGTTGGACGAAAGAGAAACCTGTTCTGTAGTTTATGTATCGTTTGGGAGCATTGCAGCGCCCGGAGAAGATCAGATCGAGGAAGTGGCAGAGGCCCTCCTGAGGAGCAACTGCAAATTCCTTTGGGTAGTCAGGGAAGAAGAAGAGAGTAAGCTGCCAAAGAATTTCAAGTCTGAGTCTTCAGAGCAAGGCCTAATCATAAACTGGTGTCCACAACTTGAGGTCTTAGCCCACCGGGCGATCGCGTGTTTCTTGACTCATTGTGGATGGAATTCAACCATTGAAGCTCTGAGTGCAGGTGTGCCAATGATAGCAGTGCCACAATGGGTTGATCAAACTACTAATGCTAAGTTTATTGCTGATGTATGGCAAACGGGGCTTAGAGTGAAGCTAAATGATAAAGGATTTGTCGGAAGAGAAGAGTTTGAGTATTGTATCAGAGAAATTACTGAGGGTGAAAGGGAGAAGAAGATCAGAAGAAATGCTAAGAAATGGAAGGAATTGGCCATACAGGCAGTAGGAGAAGGTGGAAGTTCTTGTAGGAACATCGAAGATTTTGCAACCTCACTTTTGTCCATACCCTGACGCGTTTCTGCTCTCTTGGGAGTTTGTGGATGGAAACTACCTGAAATAAGAATTCTGTATAAGTATTTTAATAATAAAGCGAGGACAAGATTTGATTTTGAATGTAAATCTGTAATTGTTTAGAAGGATTTAAAATATCTTTCTTTTGTAGGGGAAATTTTACGTTCGCCAATTGTTAGTGTGTTTGAATAGTAAATTATTTAGAATAATTTTTTTAAAAAATATTATATTACTTTTTTAATATGACGTATATAAAATAAAAAGACCGTTTCACCACACTCGTGTTAGGGACAGATTTTGGAAATTAAATTACTTATATTTTTTGGTGAAAATACTCCACAATGCAATAGTTGTGATAGGTGCATATGGTACACCCGATGACGAATGGTTTTCGATAAAATACAATAACGAATGAACCAAAACATGATGCTAAATTCAACTACAACTATAAATACTGAGTTTCTTTTCTCGCTGTTGTGTAGACATTAACGAGTTTTTTCTCTTTGTTTCATTTGATTGGATAAGAAAAAGTTTAGGAGAAGAACAACGGTTAACTTACCATAAGGTTAGGGTCGATGACAATCCCTTATGGTTAGTTATAATTGTTTCTTTACAGATCATCTATCAGTAAAAAAAAAAAAAAAAAAAAAAAAGACAAAGATTAACTAATGCACTGGCTATACATCTCACAAAAAATGTGAAGACGACTCAGAAAATTTAATGCAGAAAAGTTTCACATCCTTTAGATCGTGGGATCGCAAATAGTGTTTTAATATTGCTGGTTGATGCAATAACTGCTAATAATTGAGTAGATATCTTGACAATATTTGCAGACAGCCAAAACAAATAGCAAACTATTCTACAAAACAACTACTATAAGTTGCGACACCAGGGGCACGTCGTGGTGGATGAGGGAGAAGACGCCACACAAGGTCGGTGTCCCAATCAAGGTTGCTGTTGTTTGAACGACGCCAAAAGGAGCATGAACATAAAATACTGGGTGTGGGAAGGACGGTGTAATGGAGAAATAGAATAATCAAGTGGTTCAACTGCTTTCACTTATAAACCCGAGATTGATTAGGTCTTTTTTTTTTTTTTTTTTTCGCTTAACGCTCCTGATTTTTGAAACATTTACTACACTCAATAGTCATGTGAACACATAATCAAGGGTTAATTCCAATTTGTACCCTTTATCTTTATCCAATTTCTCTTGTTGGTCTATAAATTTCAAAATGGGATACCTTAGTCCCTAAAAACAACATTTGTAATCCTTTAGTCCCAAATGTATAGAACGTGTCCAATTTTGTTTCTAAAATTTAAATTTACTCCATCTTACTAGCTATTGTATACATACTTACGTATAAAATTCATCTCACCTCCTAACTGATGTTATTTTCTAAAACAATTTTGCCCTACTAACACATTTTTTTGTTAGTTGCTTGCCCGTTTATCTTATCCATCATTGCCTTCATAATTTTCCTACAACATTTCAACCTCCTTTCTCCACCTCTAGCCTAGTAACACTTTGATGCACGTTGTTTTAGAAAGCCAACCACCATCAATATGAAAAACCCATACTCTTACTCATGCACTCTTCCTTCCAACTGTTATAGCTGTTGAATTCAAAGCCAAGCCTCAATTGATGACTTTTTCAAGCCAAAATTGAGGACTTTGAATTCTTTGGCCTAAGTTTCTAAATCCCACATCGGTTAAGTTTAACATTTGAGAGGTTGTTTGAGAACTATAAATAGCTCTCAAACAAACCAATTCAAGTACACCAAGCAAGAGCCAATAACTTGCTTTCTTCTTCTCTTTGTAATATTTCTTCTAGTGAAATATTAAATTGTCGGTAGTGTCCGAGGACGTAGGCAAATTAGCCGAACCTCGTTAAATTCTGGTGTTCTATTTTATTGTCTATTTAGTAGCTATATTTGTAGGTATATTTGTAGTGAGTTATTGTGCAATTAAGTGCATATATAGGTGATTCTGTCTAGGAAATTGGTACTTAAGCAGGCCAGTGTGCCTCACCAAATATTTCCTGGGAATTACCATTTTGCAATTTTAGGTACAATAATTTACTCGTTATACCTTAACTTTGGTAGGGCTTCCGCAACAATTGGTATCAGAGCTCGAGGTTTCTTAGTATGCTCTGTGGTTGCAGCATGGTCTGATCTTCCACATCAGAAAAGATTTCTTGGGCTATTGTTACTCTACATTTAGGAGCTACTAAATATAATTTGTAGAGATGGCCGAAAGTAGATCTTCATCTACAATGCAAGCATCAACAAGCTCGTCATTATCTATTATGGCGAGAAATGTTATGACGAATACAAAATTAAATGTGGAGACATTTGATGGTACCGGTCATTTCGGCATGTGGCAAAGTGAGATTCTAGACGCGCTCTTTAATCAAGGTCTAGACATTGCCATCGAAAAAGAGAAACCAGAAGAGATTGAAGAGAAGGAATGGAGGACGCTAAATCGTTTAGCGTGTGGTACAATTCGATCGTGTCTTTCAAGGGAACAAAAATATGTGTTCTCAAAAGAAACCTCTGCAAATAAATTATGGACTGGATTGGAGGAGAAGTTCTTGAAGAAAAATTGTCAGAACAGGCTCAACATGAAGAAGCGTTTATTTCGCTTCACTTATGTTCCTGGCACAACTCTAAGTGATCACATCACTAATTTCAATCAGTTAATCACTGATCTGATGAATTTAGATGTGACATTTGAAGACGAAGATTTGGCTCTCATGTTGTTGGGATCTCTTCCTGAGGAGTTTGAGCATCTTGAAACAACTCTACTCCATGGGAAAGCTGAGGTGTCCCTCAGTGAAGTTAGCTCTGCCCTGTACAGCTATGAGCTCAGAAGAAAAGACAAGCAAAATAGCAGAGATGGAGCAGCAGAAGCTCTGGTAACTAGAGGACGCTCACAAAACCAGAGAAAGGGGACGAGAAGAAGATCCAAGTCAAGAGCCAGACTAAGTAAAGATGAGTGTGCCTTTTGCAGAGAGAAAGGGCACTGGAAGAAGGACTGTCCAAAACTGAAGGGTAGACCTGACAAAGAAAAAGCTGTTGCGGATTCAAATGTATCTGAGTGCATTGATCAAAACTCAGATTTTTCATTAGCTGTCATGCCTACTGGTCATTCTAGTACATGGCTATTGGACTCAGGTTGTAGCCATCATATGACGTCCAATAGAGAATGGTTCTTTGATTTCAAGGAAAAAGAAGGTGGAGTCGTTTACACGGCAGATGAGACCACATTAGCAACAAATGGGGTTGGTTCAATTCGGCTGAGGAATCAGGATGGATCAATTAAGATTCTAACTGATGTCCGATATGTGCCAGAATTGAAAAAGAACCTCATTTCTGTGGGAGTACTAGAATCAATGGGCTACAAGGTGTCGGCATATAATGGAGTGATGAAAATCATTTCAGGTGCATTGGTGCTGGTGAAAGGAATCCGGAAAAATAATAACTTGTATTACTATCAAGGTAATGCAGTTGTTGGAGTAGCGGCCGTGGCTTCCAGTGATGATCGAGAATTGAAAGTAACCAGATTATGGCATATGCGCTTAGGGCATGCCGGAGAAAAATCTTTGAATCTTCTGATGAATCAAGGACTATTAAAAGGAGCCAGTGTTTGCAAGTTAGATTTTTGCGAGCATTGTGTCAAAGGAAAGCAGACAAGGGTAAAATTTGGCACTGCAATTCACGATACCAAGGGTATTTTGGATTATGTGCACTCTGATGTGTGGGGACCTTCCAAAACAACTTCTTTGGGAGGCAAGAATTATTTTGTTACCTTTGTCGATAACTTTTCTCGAAGAGTATGGGTGTATACTATGAAGGCGAAAAGTGAAGTATTGGGAATTTTCATCAAGTGGAAAAAGATGGTGGAAACTCAAACAGAAAGAAAGATCAAACGCCTTCGAACAGACAACGGAGGTGAATACACTAGTGATCCGTTCATGGAGGTCTGTGAAAATGAAGGCATTGTTCGGCACTTCACAGTCAGAGATACACCACAGCAAAACGGGGTGGCAGAGCGTATGAACCGGACATTGGTGGAGAAAGTTCGGTGTATGTTGTCCAATGCTGAGTTGGGCAGACAATTTTGGGCTGAGGCCTTAGCATATGCAAATCACCTCGTTAATCGCTTACCATCAACTGCTATTGGCGGCAAAACGCCATTAGAGAAATGGTCGGGAAAACCTGCTACAGATTATGAAACGAAAAAGATAGTTTTCAGCAGGGATGTCACCTTTGATGAATCTACCATGTTAACAAAGGTAGATGTACAGCAGAATGATAGTACTCCCCAACAGGTGGAGAGCACTCCTAAGCAGATGGAGTTTGAAAGAAGCATTATCAGACCAGCAGTGGATATCGGAGTAGATGAAAGGACTCCTATGGTAGAAGAAGAATCAACTGAAGAAAATGTTCCAGTTGAAGAACTTTCACAGCAACATGAATCAATTGCAACCAGTAGGCCAAAGAGGACAATCA
>NW_020862275.1:0-58717 GCF_003713205.1 Coffea eugenioides | reverse complement strand
AAAAATTTATCAGTGCAAGATGGACGACAAGCAATCGAAAGTTTATGAAGCTGCAGCCGAAGACTTCCAACAATATTCTCCATCTGCAGAAGGCGTTTGGTTTGGAGGCTAGAAGTAGAAAATGAGAGCCGTAATTACACCATATCATTGCATCAAATTGGCGTCAAAACCACCCAATCATTCTAAGTGGAAAACAAGGCTGTTGAATCTTGGCATTGAAATTATCATAGCATCATAATAGTCTTATAGATTATTCAAGATTGTGAAGGGAAATCATTTTCCCTTTTTAGACAGCCTTGCACCCACTACAAGTCAACTATTACAGTGAGATGGCAATAGAAGGCACATTGCTTAATTTAATATGACTGTGGACTTGCACCAAAATGTGGGTCAAACCCACTTTCATCAATGATCCAATCACAAGATGGGAATTTTTTTTTTTATATTTTGCATTTGAATGTGGGATCAAATTGTAATAACTGGAATTTGTAAGGATGTGCCATGTGTGGTGCTGGTGAAAGTTGCGTCTGTCTAAGAGTGACTAAGCCTTTGTTGTCCACATTCTATAACTGAAGACAAGCTGCACTAAATGTATATGTCCTCAGATTAAAAAGAATTGAGGCCCCAACCTTAATTCTCTGAGAGGTACATTTATATCAATTGCTTCACAATTGAATCTTTTCTTTCCTCTCCTCTCTGATTAATTGAGTAAGAAGATGAGGAGGTCACAAGGGTGTAAAGGGACATTTAATCTTTCCAATTTTGTAACAGAAAAAATGTCAAAATAAAACAACAACAAAAAAAATGGACCTAGATAGCACCAAAAAGTTTTGACAAATGTTTGTAGTTTCCAGCAGTAAGTTCTGTTTTGTCACGAGATTCAAATATTATTGGTAAGGTCTGAACCAAAAGAAGATTGAACTAGGGAACAGTGGCGCACTGAAACGACAAACAAGTGCAGCTGTTAAATGCTCAAAGAGATGATGAACTCAGAAACATAGACGATCCAAAGCACCCTTTACTTCTCTGCCTCTTTCTCACTCACTCTTTCACATTCCATTTCCTTCATTTTCTTTACGTAATATTCCCATTGTGCCCTTCCACCATCCTCCTCCCTTGTCAAATACAAACCGTCGGCAGATTTTCTTGGCTCCATTCTAAAAGGAAGCCACAGTTCTGAAATGTAGTGGTATTAATAGCACTTGCATCAGTTGAAGAACATCCCAGATTGTGTTTGTTGCAGGAGTTCAAGTTTTGATTAAGGCATGCTATACATGGATGCCAAAATGAAGCAAAAGGGATTGTACTATTGTTTCATATTGCTATTGATGATGAGTTTTTGCGATGCTTCAAGAAGACTGAACGCTGAATTTCAGAATCTTCAAGTTACGAAACAGTTGAGCAAATTGAACAAGACTCCCCTCAAGTCCATCAAGGTAAAGGTTCCTCTGCTTTTGTGTGATCTTTTAGCGCGTGTTTGCATGTGTGGTTTTACATAATTGATGCGCGATGGGTGGTTTTGGACAGAGCCCAGATGGCGATATAATTGATTGCGTCCATAGGTCTCGTCAACCAGCATTTGATCATCCTTTGCTGCAAAACCACACCATTCAGGTCAGTTCTGTTTGCACAATTCTGCAAAGGAGATGTCTGCTTTGATTGCCCTTGAAAGCTGAGGTTGTGTAATTGGCTTTTATAGGTGAGGCCTAATTATCATCCAGAAGGGCTAAATTTTGGGGTGAGTAAAGTGTCTAATTTGAACGAGGAGACGAAACCAGTCCATCAATTGTGGCACTTGAATGGAAGGTGTCCTGAGGGAACCATTCCAATTAGAAGAACAAAACAGGAGGATCTCTTGAGAGCAAGCTCAATTGGGAGTTTTGGAAAGAAGAAGCACAAAAGTTCTCCTCAGCCAAGGTCAGCTGCACCTGACTTAATCACCCAAACTGGTCACCAGGTACAAGCAATTCTTCCAATTCTGGTCTCATAAGTCAATACTCTTACCATCCATTCACAGATTTCCTCCTTTCTTGCCTTTTTTTTGAGCATATTTAGCATGCAATTGCATATGTTGAAGGAGGCAAGTATTATGGAGCAAAGGCAACCATAAACGTTTGGGAACCTCAAATTCAGCAGCCTAATGAATTTAGCCTGTCCCAGATTTGGCTTTTGGGGGGTACTTTTAATTCTGATCTCAACAGCATTGAAGCTGGTTGGCAGGTAATTTTGACCATAACGCCTAGTACCATTATTGTCATGCTGATAATGTCAAGAACCATGTGCAGTGTGGCCTGTGATCAATTATTTTCCCCAATAATTTTTAGTTGAACAAAAATTTCAGGTCAGCCCTGATTTATATGGAGATAGCAACACTAGACTCTTCACCTACTGGACTGTAAGCCATCAAATCTTGTCTAGCATATTGTTTTGTTTTGTGCCAATCAAGTTTCTATTAATACAGCTAGCATATGCTTTAATCTGAACCGTGTCATGGGCTTTCTGTTGAAAATGTGGAAAAAATAATGACAGAGTGATGCTTATCAAGCCACGGGTTGCTACAACTTGCTTTGCTCAGGCTTTATTCAAATCAACAGTGAAATAGCCCTAGGGGCCAGCATCTCCCCACTCTCATCCTATAAGGGTTCACAATACGACATCAGCATACTTGTATGGAAGGTAACTTTAATTACCAAAAACTGACTCGACCGTCCCACGCCTTTCTTGATTAGGAACTTTTTTTTTCTTCAAAATAAATAAACCACACACAAAAAAAAAAAAATGAAATGAAGGAAAAGTCATGTACTATCATCACAAGCCAAATAGTTTTGTTTCAATTAGAAAAGAAAATTCATGCTTGCAACAAAAATTTCTTATACTAGGGTACTTCTATTTTTGGTTTTTATTTGTTCAGCATCAGTTCACATGAGAATCTATTACACTGCAAAAGTTCAGCTTAATTTTCTCTTGTAAGTACAAGTATTCCAGAATGAAAATAAAACTTTCCTAATGGTGGCACACTATCATAGTATTTGTTATGTCATAGAGGTGGAAGGGAATTCCTTATAGCTGTTCTTCATGGCCAAAAATAGCTTCAATAAGAATAGAAGTCTCCAACTGAGGGGTTAAAAGTGATATTTTGTGACAAAAATTTCAATAGTATAAAAAATGTTAATAATTTGAACATGCAAGACTGCAGAATCATGGATTATAATATAGAGGTGGAAAGCGAATCTCTTACAGTTGTTCTTTTGGAATCATGCTTCTCTTTTTCAGTGTCGTTTTGTTTGTTGTCTTGCCTCTATCTAATGTTATCTTCTTGACTTTTGTAATTGTTGGTAGGATCCAAAAGAGGGTAATTGGTGGATGCAATTTGGAAATGATTATGTGCTGGGGTACTGGCCAGCCTCTCTCTTTTCCTACCTAGTTGACAGTGCTTCTATGGTAGAATGGGGTGGAGAGGTGGTGAACTTGGAATCAGATGGATTGCATACCACTACTCAAATGGGCAGTGGCCATTTTCCTGGAGAAGGGTTTTCAGGGGCAAGTTACTTCAAGAATATCCAGGTTGTAGATGGCTCAAACAACTTGAGAGCCCCCACTGGCCTTAGCATTTTCACTGAGGAGTCAAATTGCTATGATGTAAAGCTTGGTAAAGATGGAGACTGGGGTAATTTCTTCTACTATGGTGGACCTGGTAGAAACACTAATTGTCCATGACCAAGTTCAGTGTACCCCTACCTTTTCATGTGTACAAGTTAGCCAAAATTTTAGACTTCATGTTTGTCTTCTTATCCCTAGAAGCAAGCACTTTATAGGTTAGTTTAGCATATAGCAACATGTGAATCTTTGTCTTCCTCTTTCTGTCGATGGAAAGTTTTGACTCCTCAATTGAGATCTCCACTCAAAGTTTGGAGACCAAAAGGAGGTGGTGAAGTTTCTTGATTAAAGAAACAGGAGCCCTTTTCACATGTATCTCTTTTAAGTGTAAAATTCTCATAATTGCAATTGCTCCTGTCTTTGGAGTGAGTGATTTTCAATGGCAAGATTCTTGCAATTCGAGATTTGCATGATGTGAAAATCAGAGCTTGGTAAAACTATAGCAGTACTGTCTAGAATATTAAGCAGATAGTAGCAGTACTGTCTAGAATATTAAGCAGATAGTAGATTACTTGGGATAATTTTTTGAATGAAAAAAAAAATACTGTAACATCTTTTTGATGTGTCGTACGTGAGATAAAAAGATGATTAAAAAATATATCGATTATGTGAGTAAATAAATTTTTGCAAATATTTCACTATCCAAACAAACCATTAGATCTTACTCTATTGCCAATAGTGACTAGCAAATGCTCTACTACTAGCTATGGATCCTTCAAAAAAGATACTCCCTCCGTCCCATTTTGATAATTCTGTTTCTTTTTTCACACAGTTTAAGAAAAAATAGTTAATTTTGTTGGAAAAATAAATTTAGATTGCTATTTTTCTAAAATACCCTCACATTAAATATGGTACAACTTTATGGGAACTTGAATTGATGGTAAAAAAAGAATCAACTCTCATTAAATGGGGTAGGTTTATAGTAACAACTACTTACATTGAATAAGGATATTTTAGAAAAATTAAAATACAACTATATTCTTCAATTGGAAAGTAGACTACAATTTGGGACAGATGAAAAAGGAATACAGGACTATCAAAGTGGGCGGAGGGAGTGGTAAAAAGAAAATTGCAAATGCTCTAGCATATGCTTTGATTTTTGTTCACGGGTGGACAGTAGCCTGTATGCCACTTCTCTTTAATATGGTGGTCCTGAAGGATTTGACACCTCTACTTGTACACAGAAAATATTCCGATGACCATTACTTAAAAAAGGACAAGGTACATATGAAATGAAAACTCCTCATTTTATCAGTCAAAAAAGAAAAGAAAGAAATACAAGGAAACTTACTTCTACAAGTAAAATAGTTTTTTCTCATTTCATCATGGTTGATTTAGCTGCCACAAATTTTAATTGTAATTACATTGCTCGCAAATGTAAATTCACTTCATTCATCGTAAACATCATGTTTTTTTTTTTCGGAAAAATCGTAAACATCATAGTTTAATAGCTTTTAAAAAAAAAATCACATTGTGCTTATGTGTATGGAAATCTGTATCATTTGAGTCCATTAATTATCACGTATGGAGCAAATCTGCCCAAGGATTTTACCATTATAATCAAATTTGCCTCGAAAAGAGAAATCTGTAAAATTAGCTGGGGTTGAACCAAGATTAGTTAGATATTGCGCACATTTGGGGTTTTTTTTTTTTTTTTTTGGGGAACAAATGTGTTTTTGGGTCGTAATACTTAAAATGGTAAATTGAAGCTTAGCATGGCCCAAACGAATAGTGTACTCAACAAAATCTTGAATCTCTTCAGAGTTACGATTCTTGTTATGGGCCGAACTGGACAGGCTTGACTGCTTGTCGTGGATTACTCTGAAACAAATTCAGCCTGGATGTGGTCCGAGTCCAAAGCCCCCCCCTTTTTTTTTTTTTTTTTTTTTCTACGAATAGGAAATTTCGAGCACAAGACCTCTCACTCCTTTCTCAAACCATCCAATATAAAACAAAGGTGCCACCAAGTTTGCGTCACATCCTTTCCAGTGTTCTGCAGTGTCATTGTAAAGAATTATTGTCATCGTTATTTCCTCCATTGATATACACAATTTTCTGTCCATTTCATCTTTTTGGTCTCATTTAACATATATTATTATATAAAATAAAACGCGTAGTTTTTTTCAGGAAATCTCGGTAAGACGGGTTTTAGAAAGAAGACTGTGGTGGGTCTGTTTGGATGGACTTTTTTTCGCACAAATTTATTTGTTTGCATACCCATTTTTTAGCGCGCTTTCTATTTTACATACGTCACATCAAAAAAATGTTATAGTATTTTTTTTAAAAATTATCCCAAAGAATCTCCTATCCCAACACATTTTAATTTCTTTTATAACATGCCCCTAATAGATTAAGATGCCAAAAGGTTTAGGTACTCTAATGGTCAAAGTCATGAGTATAATTTTTTTTTTCACCGTACATGAGTTTATTCTTACTATAGGTTAATTAAAATTCAAATTCATCCTACTATTTACAGGTTAATTTGTGGTAGTATCAAGCAGTAAGTTCTTCCATTATTACGGATTCTTCTTGTAATCTTATTATATCTATATATATATATATATATATCAGAAGTTAGGATCTGGAGAGAAGACTATTCCTCTCCAACAAGCAACTCATCCATTTTTATTGCTATTGGTAACAAACCGTGTACAAGAACCCTCAAAGGATAGACTCATGCAACCATCAAAACATCCATGCTTATTGATCACTAGTATGTAACAACGTTGACTGAAGCTGCTTGACTGAGTGTTCTGATGCTCCAAATTAAACTAAACCAGTCACATTTTGTCCTGCAAAAGTGACAAAGAGTGCCAAAAGAGTATGTAAGAACTGATTCAGATATGAGAAATGTTCATGTCACATTCTTTATCTGTTAATGACACTTCTTTTGACTCTTTCTGTTTTTATAACTTGCGTGAAAAGATAAACATAATTTCATAAAAATAGTTGAGTTTAAACTTGATGAAAGATACGTCTAGTTTTGTATAATTCACGTACTCAAATTGCCAATAAGAGTGCCATTCACATTTTCTTGAAGATGTGTGTACTTACATACTTATACCAAACAGATTGGCAAAGTGAAATGGTACTAAGTGGATTATAGATACTCTTTTTGTCCAAATATTAAATGTTTTCTTGTTTCACAATTTTTTTTTTTTTAGAATTTTCAGCTCAAAGTTTTGAATCAACAAACCTTTCAAGGCTATCATGGAAATATCACGTAACAAGTAAAACACTCAGAAACATGTACTATTTGGTAGACACTTTATAGCTTTAAGAAATTTAAGAAATGTCTAGTATTACTAGTTGAGAAGATAAACAGGAGTTGTTCACTAGTTTCTCCTTGTTTGACTCCCACAAGATTCTAAGCAACATGCTCAGGAGCATTTGATGTTGGAGGACATTGTGAAAGGAAGGGTGATTCCACAGCGGCCGGGAACAGCCTTTGCGGTTGCATCGGTGACTTTTGTTTGCCGGAAAGCTGCCCGACGCAGCCACAAATTGCCATTTTGTCGGCAGCAGATTTTGCTGAAGATGCGACACTCTTGAATCCAGCACAACATGCTGCTGGCGGCACCCCGGTACCGCTGCTCCTCAGATGAGTCATACAAGGGCTCATGCTCTTCAATATATTGCTGCATCCGAAGGTGCAACCAGCAAAATCAGCACAAAGAGAGTGATCACGACAAAAGGGGCCTTGGATTTCATGCTGATACAGAGAAAGCACTATTACGAAACTTTCAATATTTGAAATCCGGATAAGTTTTAAGTCTTGCTTGAATTCAAGGTGGCAAATCGATATTTATAGAAAGAAATGCAAGGATCTGTATAGGGGGAGCAATTGTTTAATTAGTTGCATAATTCAGAAAAGGAGATTAAAACTCATCTCATTCTGTCTCATGTGATGTGGTGGAAGTCAAAAAGTAGCAAACTTGGTTAACATCTAGTAAGTGAGCTAGAGTTGGGGCAGGCAGCAATTGAGAAAAGTTGGAAGCATGTTTGTGATCTTTGCATAAGGCTCTGCATTCTGCAAGCAGGTGATCTATGGCAATGCGGTGCTGTGGGATTAGCTATCAGGAAGCCTGTCATGTGCCTGATGCTTATCTCGTTGCAAAATTCGGCCTAAGCACGAGAGGACGTTACTCCAGGACAATTCTTATAGCCTTCTATCTGTCTTAAAATTATGATTAATGCTACAGGACAATTTTTTCTTGAATATATAAGAAAAAATTAAGCAAGATTGTCCACTTGTACATTGATTCTTAGATTCCAAAAGTGCTCATGTTTTGTAATAAACATCAAATTGAAAGTGGATGTATTACTATATTCACACTAGATTTCAATCAATGATAGCAGTTGAAGCACTTTGCCCATCAGAGTTTTTAAGTCAGAAGAGTTTGGTTGTCTTTTCTTGTATCAATTTGACACTGTAAGCAAAAGATCAGACACAGCTTCTAGTTATTACTGCCATTTTAAATAGCGAAGCTGACAAAATTTTGTCATTTTTATTGATCTCATTGTAAAATTCTGCCCTGCACAATACATCATCACATGCATGGTTTGCCATATCGGCCAACCGATACCAATACATATCGGCCGAGTTGTAACTGGAACGGAGGGGATCGATACGATACAGATCCCTGAATCGCGAATATTACCATATCCGCAACGACTTACTCTGACTCGGCCGATATTAGCCAATTCGAATCCGTGATGCATGATATCGGCCGATATATCAGAGTCAACTCAAAGTCTAGTCAGATTTTTTTTTAAAATTGTGTCTTTTTTGGTATTTTCTAATTTTAGTAATTTTTTTAAAATTTTTAGAAACTTTCATGTGTTATAAGGTGCGTATCACCCGATATTCAATCGATATACCGGGACGCGACCTGCGATGGCGAACCATGATCACATGATGAATAAGCATATCATTGTGGGATTTGGAGCAGATGTGATGGTAACAGAGCCACAAAAAGCCGGTTTGCATTCTGCTCGTAGCGAGAACAGGTTCGCCATTTCTTCTATGGTTTTTGAGGATTCGTTTTTGTTTTAGTGTGATCTACTTGGTAGAAAATTTACCATGAATTGACAAACGAAAAACTGAAATTAGAAGAGATACAGGAATTAGGTAATGCACTTGAGATTTGAGAAACCAAATTCTCACAATATAATACATTGCGATGCTTTATTTCACAGTACAAGACAGCAAGGATATAAGTCCAGCAAAATTCATAATATGACTAGATAAAGAGAACCAACATCATCGTAATGTAAATAAGACCGGCATCATCGTACTTTGCTTCTTCATACAAAAGAGAAGCATTTATCCTCTGCGGAGCTGCCTCAGAATCAGCGGATCCTGCAAATTAAGGACAACAACAAACATTTAGAAACAAGAGTACAAGCTGATATAATACGCCCATAAGCAAGAGGCAAGAGTTATTACGTGGTACAATCAAAATTCGGGGAGATAGGATAAGGCAAGCTGACTCCGCAATTTCCTGGAAGAGCCTTAGCTAGCTCAGGTTTGATGTTCAGATTCTTGGATTGAGTCTTAAGGCAAGCACAAGCAGCCTGTTTATCTGGTGTAGTTGTTGCAGAAGCTGCTAGAGCTTTAACTCCTCCACAGCAAGAAGCAGGTGGCGCCCCACTGCCTGACCTCAGGTAGTTAACGCAAGGGCCAATCTCCTTGGCTACATCGCCGCATGTAACTGCAGCATCTGAAGCTGGTGCAATGAGAAACAGCACCAAAAAGGCAGCCATGAGGAAGATTATAGCTTGGCTAGAGGACCTCATTATGCTTCTCAATACAAGAATACACAAAACTCAGACTAACTTGAGTTGTTTACAACTAGTTCTGGTTTTTATACTGCATTTATGGAAGGCTGACTAGCACAAGTAAAAGTTTTATATCGTAGACAATGCATGATTAAGTGATTGAGTATAAGAAACCGGCAACAATGATGGGCTGAAAAGTCAAAATTCGCTGGATTTGATGAAGCAGAGCAGGTATGCATAAGCTTAGTGAGTTTGTGCAGCTGTATGCCATGTTAATATTAGTGCAAGAGTCAAAAACTAGGATATCACTCCAACTTTGAGGTTACCCTCTTGCTTACTTCACCTTAATTTATCCAGCAAAAGATAGGGGTTTGTGCCACATCCAAGAAGCACCAGAATGTGCCAAAGACTCTTTTCTGTTACTCGGATTCAAGTCCCTTAAGAAAGGTTTTCACCATTAAACATCTAACAGTCCTGCTCAGATTTAAACAAAACCTAAACACGTGGGCAAAGACTAGTTGGCAGAAGTAATTAGGAAGGTAAGGTTCTATGCAATGATGCCATTTGGATCCAGTTCAGATATCGACTATTGGCCAGCCCCCAGACACTGATGTCTCAACTACATATCATAATCTGGTATAGTTTAATCATTCAGTAATGGCATGGGAACTGTATGCCAGAAATAGCTACTTACAGGCTTTATACTATCAGGAAATTTGCAAGAAAACTTTATTCCTAGCAAATTATGCTTTGCAAAGCGGTTCTTCGACTTCAAGACCTAAATGTTTCGGGGAAAATTTCAGCCTTGCTTCCGCAATTCTAATTACATTCTGTCAAGAGATCGCTTACACTGATTAAAGCTAAATTAAATTCGTATTATGAAATGCTTTTGGGTTGTAAGTGGTTTCCCCAGTTTACTTTATGCTTCAGTGGTTCATTATGTCTACATATTTTCTTTTAATCTCTGTGACTGGGAATCTTGGCATTAGTTTTCTCACTAGTCTTATAAGCAGGTTATGCATAAAAAGAAAGTATTTCAATCGTTTAATGAAAATTGGGTCTAATGCTGAAGTTTGATCAACGAGTCTAAGCAAACAGATTTCCAAGTCAGAAATGCTTGCACCAATCAGTCCTTTTGCCTGTATGTCTGGGCTTATTTTATGAATCAGTTCATTACAACGAGACCCAGCCTTAAATGGACATCATCAAAAGGGACGTAAACATCATCTGTCTCGGCATGGTTCAAAGTCGCGGTCGCGGCCCGAACTATTCCACATCGATTTCGGCATATCAGTCACAGTCTTGGCGAGACGCAAATTTTGAAGGATTTAATATTTCTAAAAATTGTGAATAATATTCAAAAATGCTAAAAAAAATTAGCAAAAGAAAATCTGTAAAATGTAAATTTGCGAGTTGACTCGGGTCGACTCGGCCAAGACTATCCGTATTGGAGATTTCTCAACCGAGTTCTCGATGACTCAGCCGAGATTTCCGCAAGTCAAGTATCTTAGAATTATCTCGTCCCGGTATCGTATCTGAGGGATCCATTCCAGTGACGGTCTCGAGACGACTCAGCCGAGACTTTAAACCATGCATCTCGGTATGGGCCGTATAAAGTTCACTAATTTTCCAAGATAGACATGCAAGGAAATATCTGATTTACAATGCATAAAACACTTGAGGAGCAATTATTAGCACCTGAAATTCATACCAAACAATAGTTATCCTGTATAATACATCTCTCCATGATCAATAAGTTTGAGTGATTGTTTTGAAACCATTAACCAAAAAAAATCCAACCTATTTATCAAAAGTTCAAATGTTTTTAATATGAAATAACAAGAAACCTGCATATATATAAGCAATACAAAAGTAACAGATAGCAAAGCTGCCTCAGAGTAATACGAAACAGAGGAAACAGGGGATAACCAAAATGAATATTGGACACAGAATATTCAATTAGGTACATATGGCTGAACTGTGTTGCACATGCCCGGATTTCTAATGCACCAAAGAGGCTGAATGGGTTCAGCACCAATCCCTCTGGTCACCATTCTGTTCCTCCATTCATTCAATCTATCTGTGGCTTCTGCATACCTCTTCATTCCTGTTTCATCCCGGTTCCCAGACCACAATGTTTCCGCCATTGCTGAAGCTCTAGGCCAAATTCTAGGGTCCATAACTGTTGGGTCTGCTTGTTCTGACCATAATGCTACTTCTCCTCCTATGACCAACTTAGCCTCATCCTCATTTAGTCCATACGTGATATCATAGTTATAGATGGTTTGCCATGTTTTAAATGGCCCACACCAGGAACCTCCCTTACCAAGATCAGTACCCGGTGGCTGGTTATACCGGCTGTCATTTCCAACCCACCCTCCGTGCCCACAATCCAAGTAGTAAAACTCGGCTGATGACACGATAACTCGATAACCAGCTTGAGCAAGCTTTTTCGTGTTGTTCGGCCCATTGTTCCATGTCTGTAAAATGACATTCTCCTGGGGAAGTAGTGAAGCAGCCACACTGACATTGGCATCCAATAGAACATCCTCCCAGTAGACGACTGTGCGATTTTGGGAGATGACGTAAGGCAAGGTAGAAGTAATAAACATTTCTAGAAGCTGGCTCAGAGTTCCATTCTTGGCAAGGAAAGCTTGGATGGATTTGTCAGATTTCCAGCAATTTGTGGTGACCTCATCAGCTCCTCCATGAAAAAATGAATCTGGAAACATAGTGGCTACATCTTTGATGATATTTTGGACTACTTTGTAGGTATTGGAGGCCAAGGGATTCAGTTGACCGGTTGCGGGCTCATGGGCTATTCGGCTCGACAAATCTGCTCCAGCAGGCCACCAAAACATGTTTGTACAAGCTACAATGTCAGGGTGAGCTTCTGCCCATGAGGCAGTGTGTCCTGCAAATTACATAATTTGCAGTCATGTATGGAAGACAAGTGTCTTTGCTGCATAATGAATCTCGAAATGACCATATTGAGATTGGCTTCAAGAAACTTAATTCAGGAACCTAACGAAATGTAAGTCTAGCATACCCTGGTTTCATTGCATGGTACTCTCGCCAAAGGAGTTGATCAAGTTAACAACCTAAAAACTAAGTTGCATTCAATGTCCCTTAAAAATATATCAGTAACCATATGCATCTGCAAAAAACTTTTAACACGGGAGTAGAGAGTTGCTATAAAGCTTTTCTTCAAATTCATGCCCGATTTCATGGCCCGATTTATAGCCGGAAAATATAGAATGCAATTTGAACGTTGTTTTGACTTTGGCTCTAGTAAATTTATTAAATATTTTACAATTGGTGACAAATGGTATTTCTATCCTAAGGGAGACAATAGCAGAGGGAGGACAGGAGGAGAGTAACTGAAAGATGTCTAATATATAAGTCAAAAGCCAATTTTAACCTAAAAACTTAACCTAATAGATTCTAGGTTATTACATACATATCAAGCACTCTTTCTTATTCATTCTTTCAATCCACGCCAATGTAAAACAAACAACCTCACCATACCCATGAACCTAACTAGAAGAAACTTAGTACCACCGTTGGATCAAAAGAGTTAAAGAATTATGGAAGTAATCAATATAGCAAACCAAATTTATAATTAAGTGCAACAGTGCTTCACAAGTAATTCGCACAATTAAAAAAAAAAAAAAAAAGAGATCTTGGGCTTAACCTTGTTAAGCTTTCTATTTTCATTTTCTTCAAATATTCGGGAGTCCTTTCCTGTTAAGCTCCAGTTACATATTAATTCTAAAATATTAAGTGTGCTTGAAAGCTGGATTATGCTGTTGTGATCAGCACTGTTAACTTTTAGTCAAGTTCAAGCTCAGTAATTATAAGACAAATAGTATTTCTTACACTGATGATATATATATTAGCGGGTGTAGAAGTATGCAAATCTAAAATCCAACCTCTAATTGATATCAAGTGACATGTATTTATATTTGTTAATATATATGCTATTGTGTAGTCAAGATTAATATGCAATTATAGTCAACTTTACTCAACTCCATCCGACTTGTTTACACTTCATTAACGATATAAATGCTTTTTTACGCTAGCAAATACAGTTACATGTTACATATAGTGACAGAGATAGCATCTATTCAATTTTGAAAGGGCAAAAAGTCCCTTTGGCCCTCAAGTTATTGATCTTGTACACTTTCAGCCCTTTAACTATTATTTGTATATTTTTAGCCCTCTTATGTCTAAAAACATATATTTCTAGCCCTTCAATCAATTTCAATCATTATTCCCGATAAAATCTTCCTCAAAGTGGCATAATTTTCACCATCTTCAATCCTCCAAATACATTAACGACCATTGATTGTTGTTGACCAGTAATTGATCATTATTTTAGTGCTATCAAATTTAAATTAAATTACATTTTTAGACTTTGCTTTTCATGTAGATTCCAAATCTGGACTTAGATTTCTATGAAACTTGCTAGTTATGAGTAGATTTTTGCTTGTATATTGTGCACGGTGTAGTTTCCGTTGGTTTTAAAAGCTTGAATGGACATAGGGTCAGAACTTGCTTCGTTTGAATTAGTTGTTTTTAGGAGTATTTTTGAAAAATTTTACTATAATATGAAAAATTTTTACTATAAAATTTTTAAAATATTTCATATATTGTATAGATAAAATATTTTTTGAATTATTGTGTATTACTATAATATTGTATTTGAAAAACTTATTTTTAAAAAAATAGCCAATCCAAACGGATGCTTTTAGGAGTTTGGAGAGCTAAAAATATACAAATAATAGTTGGAGCGTTAAAAGCGTAGTGACTAAATAGTTTGAGGACCAACCAAATAATTTGGACAATGAAATCATAATTCGGAAAGAAACGTATGTAAGTAGACAACTCACCGGGCATGTCAATCTCGGGAACAATTCTGACCCCATATTCCATACCAAATTCCACCACATTTTTGACATCTTCCGGCGAGTACTTCATCACCTCCCCATAGGCTCCTTTCTCGGCCAGCTCCGGCTCCGACGGCAACACCAAGGGAAACGACTGCGAGTCCGTTATATGCCAATGCAAAACATTCAGCTTATTCATACTCATGGCCTTGATCAACCTCAACAAATCAGCCACCCCATAAAAGTTTCTTGAGGTATCCAACATCACTCCTCTATGAGGAAACAAGGGTTCATCATAGATATACAAATCACAAGCCACTCTTGATGGCTTCCCATACACCAGCTGAGAAAATGTTTCCAGCCCGCGCATAGCTCCCCATATTGTTTGGGCCGATATGGCGGCCGCAGTACTTTGAGATGGTGAGGGAATAACGAGGGTGTAGGACTCGTCAACGCCGTGAGTTAGCTGCGCTGATTTGTCAGTCACGGTGATGATCAGCGATTGGAGTGCGGGTGAGTCCGGCAGATTGAGAGGCGGGGCTACCAGTGGGTGGTATTGTTCTTGAATGAGTAGTTGAGAGTAGCGTTTGGCAGCGCCATGGAGGTATGGGTTTGAAGGGAAATGGATTTCGAACTTCGGAGAAAGTAAGGCTATTTGAGGTTTGGGCCATGAGAAGGTTGTCGGTTTAGGCCAGACGTTGATCGGGTAATTAACGGCTGAGATTTGAAGGGTCAAGGGGAATAGTAAAGCAAGAAGGATGAGAAATGAGATGGGACTTCTAATTCCATTCCCCATTTTTTGGGGGGTATAGGAGGGAATGGAATAGTGTTGGCTCTGTAACCAGACAATGTTGATAGATGACAGTAGAGAAGAGCTCTCTATGTATTTGGTCTGGTTCCATGTAAAGGTGATATACAAGTTTTGTATTACGTGGTAATTAGCCTTTCAAAAAATCTCTATGATTTATTTTACTGCAAAAAGGTGTTAGATCATTTCATGTTTTCACGTGGCAACCTTTGGCCTTGTTTAGATTGTAAATTTTTAAAGTTTTTATAGAAAAATATATTATAACGCTGTGACACGTGTGACGTAAAAAAGTGAGTAAAAAATGCATCCAAAGTATTTTTCTATGAAAACACACAATTCAATCAAGAACTTAATTTGTGGGGTACATGAAACTATTGAGAGGAATCCCATTTAATTCATTAATTATTAACGTATTTGCTTAACTGGGTGTTCAATGAATATTCATTAAGTTAGGTTTTAAATATTAAAATTTGGAAAATATGAAATTAAATCTAGTAATTATCTAAATGTAAGGAAAACCAAACATAAATAAATAGTATATTAAAATGATAAGTTAGCCATATATTAGTTATACCAAGTATTACTCGTTGCACACCTTTTAATCAAGTCTCGAATATTTAGATCTTTAAATTTGAGACATTGTGATCTGATGTTTCATTTCTTTTTATTTTCGTTTGCCTGCAAGCTCGTCTTTTGTTTTCATGATTTTTCCTTGCATGTCAAATCTCTTTTCACGCACAAATTTTTTGACTTTTAATTGTGTAAGGTTGTAAAGTATAGGCTAAAATCAAATAAAGTTAATTTTGTACCTTGTATTGAATTTAAAAGTTCTATCTTTATCATACTTAATGAAAACCCTGAGGTATCCTTAAATAAATCTGCAAACTTCATTTCATCATTCTTTTTTTTTTTTTGTTATCACTACTCCCACCATCCCACTATGTCATAAAATCATGATCATATTACTTATATAACTTCTGAAATTCTGCATTTGTTTGGACAACCATAAGCAATCAGCACTTCAATCGTCATTTCTGATAGTCATCTGATTTTATCTATTGTCACGTGACCCCCAAACGTTTCAAAATATCCACTTCACTTCCCTATGATTTTATGTAAAGTGAAAATTTGACGAAAATAGCCTATGAAATGTTGTTAGTTGAAATATCAATAGTGCCCTTTTGTAAATGCTAAATCAATCGACGGTTTAACCACCTTGTATAAAAGTATAAGGAGATTAAGTGGATAAATACAAAAATTTACAGGGGAGTAAAGTTGATATTTATACAAAACATAAGGGGGTTACGTGGATCGAAAACTGGTTGTGTATTCTATCCATTTTTCACTTTATGTAAAATCACAAAGAAATTATGTGACTATTTCAAAATCTTAGAGGGGTCATCTATTGTTATGTAAAATCACAGAAGATAAAAAGAAATTTACCCTTTTATAATCTAACACTCAGAAATCTAATCTAGTGCTGTTCTTTTAGCAGTCCGAACACGAACTAGTCTCTTTCAAAGTAGGTATGAAAAATTCAGACTAATAATCTCATTAAGTTGTTAATTAAATTGGATTAAAATAAACTGCCTCCAATGTTTAACTTTATCACTGCCCACTACCAATGTTCCAAGAAGAAAGAGGCTATGTCTGATATATTAATATTTGTTTACTTGGCATATTTTAGGACCAAAAGTTTTAGGAAGCATTCGAAACTATTACGGCAGTTTTACAACAAGAGAGTAGAGACATGGAACCAATACGAATTTCTTATAAATTACATATGTGATGTAATTTCTATGTGTATAGCCATGATAGAGATGTTTGACAATAGGACATGCAATGGTCCCAATAGACAATACTGAATAAGATATTTAAATTAAAAAGCAATGGCAGTAAGTCGGAAAAATCTGTCCATACTCGTTTGTGGTGTTACGAAACAAGTATGATATGAAGTCAAATGAAGGATACTAATAATCAACACCTAACATCCAATTCAAGTGTAAGATAAAAATAATCATTGTGTGGTCGAAAAATAAGATCTCATTTGTTTGCTAGTTTCTGAAGTTTTTGTTAAAAAAAAATTTACTGTAGTGATTTGATGTATGTGAAATAAAAAGGTGATTGAAAAATATGTTCATGAAAATATAAACAAAAATTAGCTTTTCAAACAAAGAATTGCCTTGTCAAAAAAAAATTTACAAGCAGTTTTTGAAGTCTAAATTATGTGCCCAAGTGGTAGTACCGCTGTACCGTAGTAGTAACAATAATAATGATAATTCTAACTAGCTATTCTTGAAAAGTAAATTATTCAAATAATTGCGCCTGCCATGCATAAATAAAGAGACAGGTAGAAAACTATCTAAAAACTGCTGTGAGTTTTACAAATATTAGTAGAAAAGATGGGTGTTTCAAAAAGTTAAAAAGATCAGAATTATACCTAAAACATGGACCCTAAGCAATGCTTTTTATAAGTTTACGAGTTAATATCAAATTCACATCACCTCAGTTTAACATTTTTTTAATCTCTTTTTCTTTGTGTTACATAATGTTGCATGCCATGATGGTAACCGAGGGATGAATTGATTGTATGATTCGGTGGGAGACAGCGTAAGTGAAAAATCCCGATTCGATCCCTCTCATTTACACTAAAAAAAAAAAACAATTACCATCACGGAACCGCAGGCAACGGGTTCCCCCGCCCCGGGTCTCGCTGTCCATTAATTTCTCCTGTCCCCGCCTTGCCCCCTGTCCTGCCCCATCGAACTAATAAAAAATTGTTGTATAATTTTATTATAATTAAATTTTAACAAATAATTAAATACTAAAATATTAACCCATCATAAAGTTATTATTCATTGTAATTTCATAATTGAAACTCATAAAAACAATCAAATAAAAACTATTTGAATGCAATCTAATATGACGAAACAAATACAACTAAAATAGTTAAGTTTTCACTTTTGATACAAATACAATCACTAAATCATTATTATTTTTTTTTGAAAAAAAAAAGTGTTATTGTGTCAAGTATAATTAAGAATTTAGTAAAAATATATTAGTAAATTATTATAACTAATTAATAATTTATATTAGTAGACATGTATAATTATTAGTACAATTGATAAAATCAATTATATTACATATACAATATATAACATATAATACATATAACTAATTATATAATTATTATAAGTTTGTAACTAATTAAGTTAAATATTATATACATATATATTTATATATTTATTAATTTTTTTAAACAGGTGGCGGGCCCCACCCCCTGCTCCATTTCTAAACGGGGGAAAAAATTCCCCCCTGCCCCATTTGTCCGTCATAGATACCCACCCCAATTGCCATCCCACACAGCATAGTCACTTGGCGAATTTGAGGTAACTTTGAATTGGGTCACCCATTTGAAGAATGCTTTTTATTACTACATACCAATATTTGAATAATTGGATCCGAAGTTCCGAACTTGATCCAAGACCCAGAAGAGAGGCTGCAAATGGAAATCACGTGTGGTGTGTATAATATATAATGATATTCCGTACTTGATCACCTGACTTGAGTCTAATTATCTAATTGTGGCTGGAATAATTTTATTTCTTAGAAGAATAAATGGGTAAATGATTGGATCATTGGTAACCATGAACATGTTACAATAGACCAACCATGTTTTTTTTGGATAAATTACAATTTACCTCCTTGTAATTTAGTATCTTTCTACAAAACCCTTCTATAGTTTTAAAAATTATACTTAACCTCATCTTAGTTTAGACTTAAGTGTCAAATGATAAAATTTGTATTTCATAATGGAGTCGATTAAAATGTTAAAATTACCCCTATATTAAGATAGAATTTATTTATTAATCACATGGAGATTATGCATAGATTTTGAAAACCACAAGGAGGTTATATGATAAAGCACGAAAACCATAAGGGGCTAAGATGTCACACAAATTAACTTTATATATCTTAGCAATTTCAGTCATTTTTGTTTCTAAATGTGGATAATCTTGACATTTCAATTGTGTTGTAGAGGACCGTTTCTATTACCTTTTTATGTATAAATTTTGAAACCATAAAGAGAATTTTCTTTCTTTCTTTCTTTCTTTTTGTCCAAATTGAAGCTCACTTGAGATATAAACCTTTTTCAAGAACTACTAAAGGGGATGATAGATATCATGGAACAACAGCAGTAAGCTAAAATCACTGTCATGCAAAGCATTCTCCGGCCTTGTTTCACCACTCTTATTCACCTGTAGTTCAAATGTGCTTGCTGTCTTCGAAAACTTGCAAATCACAGAGATTGAAAATTTTATCCAACTTCCCATGGAGAAGAAATTAGACAACGCTTATTCACAATATGACATTGAAAACAACTGAAATCTATAGTATACCCCTAAATCAAGCATCGAATATATAATTAGTCATCAACTAATGATTATTACCAGCTGAATTTGCAGCCTCCATACCTGAAGTTTTACCTCCTTGCTCTTTGATCTAATACCCTCACGAAATAACGTTCCAGATACTTTTTGCATAGACCATTGAAAGCCTCAGACAGAATGTAATCATTTTAATTTCTTTTAATCTAAACGAGAACAAAGATTCAGCATCAATAGAGAACAGGGATGAGCGATTTGAAAACAAGCAAAAGCTAACGCACAACAAACAAAAGCTATTATAAAAGCCAAGATCAAAGAGCAGTCTACCTTAGGAGAAAAAGAATAGAGCTAAGAGAATGTCTACTGAAAATATAAACCAAGGTTAGATTAGTGCAATTTAGTAGACTAGTTGGTGAAGTCTTAATACTAGATATTGTTTTGATTACTAATTTGCTGGCTGGCTGGCACTAGAACTGGGGAGACTGCCCATCCAAGCTGGAGGCGACATGCCAGTTTGTTCATGCACGGTCTTAAGCAAGGGTGGCAAGGCCCGGTAAAATGATGCTATCTCTTTCATGGCTGCATTTCCTGTTCCTGCTCCATCTATGGGTTCTCCACCATTTGACCAGACGCTGATCTTTGGTTGCAGTCCACGGATAGCTTCGGCATTGATTTTGGCAATGTCCTTGAACATACCACCATCAATCATCAAATAATCTCTCAACGCATTGTAGTTTCCACCAAGTGATGTTCGGATATAAGCTCCTTGAGCTTCTGCCTGTGCCACCATTGCTTCAGCTTCTTTTCTTTTTGCATAAAGTTCGGCTTCTGCGGCTTGTTGCCTTGCGTAAAGTTGAGCTTCTGCTGCTACTCTTTGAGCCTCAGCAGCTCTTTCTTTCTCGTAAGAGGACTGCTTCAGCTGCCTTTTGTTTCATGTAGAGATCTGAATTCGCCTCTTGAACCTATATTTTTTATAGGTACTGGCAATCAATGATCCGCATAGAGACATCAACACGACATATGCAAAAAAAAATTAAGAGTGTTAAATCTGGAAAGCTTCAGATGATCTGAAAGCATCACATGGTTCAAAAAGTGGACTCAACTCCATTTACTTTGAAATATGATCATCTGGTTGTAAGGACATGTACAAAACGATAATTGTTGCAGTAATGCTTGCAAAATGTGTACCATGGGATCAATCATATGAGATAGAGGCAAAGAACAAAGATTGCAATCATGATTGACGTTATCAAGGGAGTAAGGAAATAAATGAGGTTCAAGGGATGGAGAGTTTTTTTCATTCATATGAGCAAAAAGAGATTCATTTTGAATCTGTTTGAGTTAAAAGCAAGACAGAAAACCGACTGATGGGCTGCAGTTATTTCTCTTTAGAATAGAAGGAGATTTGGAAACTCAAAGAATTGTCCTGTTTTCTGATTTCCAAATTTTAACAGCACGGAAGGAGTAGAAGTTCAGACTTAATGATTGAATGAATGTCATTGCAGGGAATGAAACTATAGTAATTAAAGTACCTTAATATCATAGTCCACGCTCGCTTTGCTGAGATATTGGGCCTTAAGCTGCTCAGTCTTGGCCAATGCATTCTTCCTCTCAACTTCCTTCTGCAACTTTGCCTCCCGTATGGCTACACTCTTTTCAGCCTCTACCTCAGCCAACTTTGCCTGACGAGCCCACGCAGGCCGCAGCCTTCTTGGTTGCTAGCTGAGCATTTGCCTCAGCAACATCAGCCTCCTTCTGATTCTCATAGATCTTCAATTGGAACTTCACCATGATCTCCTGCTTTCTCCTCTCACCTTCCCTTTGCGTAGATATTATCTTTGTCTCGGCATCAATTTTGGCAGCATTTTGAAGCGTCAGTCCTTGCCTTTCCTTGGCTCCTATTTCACCTTTCATCTTCGCTTCAGCAATATCAATCTTTGCCTGATTTGCAGCCTCCATTTGAGTTTTCTGCCCCAAGTAGGAGAAATACTCATGTCCTGGAACATCAACTAGTTGCTGGATGTTAGCATTGTAAATCAGAAGTCCAAACTGGTTCAGTTCCAACTGAACCTTCTCAAACACCTCCCGCTTGAAATCTTTGGTGCCTCGAAAGATTTCTCCCATAATCATCGAAGCAGCAAGAACTCGAGTTTCTCCCTCAATGACACCTTTAACAAGTTCCTTGACATCATGGGAATCGCGCTGCTGATGAGAAAGAAGCTTGGCATACTTAACGAGGCTCTCATGATCCTCAACTTTTGGACCTATGGTGAAAACAGCAGGGAGAAAGAAGGCTAGCTTCTCGGCACTCATTGCATTGACTTTGAAGGTGTAGTTTACAGGGGCAACATCAATGACGCTACATTTCTGGAATGGCCAGATAATCGCTTTCTTTGTAATCTTTATGTCATTGACAAAAATTCCGGTGATCACTAGAAACTCCGATGCTTGTGCAACTCGATACATTTTGATTTCAGCGATGTTCTATCCTAAGACCGACAAGGAGAGAACCATATATATATCTTCAAGATATCAATGAACTGACTAAAAGATACAACGCAATGAAGTACACTTATCAGAAATCAACAGATTAGGCAATCAAAATTTCACATCATGGGAAGATACGAAAGATCATCAGACAACCAAATGATCATAGAGAAAATACGAATATGCAATGTTGTTCAATTTTACTGATACTTACACCCTCATAAGTCCATTTTTAGTTTAGGACACCATCAAAATATGAAATTTAAAAGCGTTTAAAATATTTATACGGCTATTAACATATTTTCATGACGAATATATGAACATAAAGGTTTATCATTTACTTTAGTTTATTTATTCTGTACAAAGCACAAGTTCTTTTTCTACCAAGTCTAAAAGTGAATAAAAGATTAAAAAGGCTGCAGATTTAAAGCTTAATTGTAGTACACTTCTTCTTTTTTTTTTGGTTGAATTGTAGCCTACTTTTACAATTCATTTTGGGCTTAGCAGCTAATACTGTGTTGATGCTCGTTACATCATTGCATTTTCCTTGGATTTTCTTTTTGTTTATCTAGATTTTGTACACGGCCAATTTAATTCATGCAAAGAAATCTGCAAGGATTGTACCCTAACATAGCACAATTTTGCTGCCAATGACTTGAAAGGAAGCTGCATTGGCCTTGCACAACAATACAAGGAACTAAAAGGAAATAGTTGATGTTATGCAGCAAGAGCAAAATTTATCCACAAGGCATGTATTCATGAATTTTTATAGAATGCCCAAGGATCTCTCAATTTCGTACTATGAATGTTGAAATATTTGAATTTATCAGTAGAAGTGTTTACAGCTTACAGATTAGCAATTGAACCAATGAAGCTGAAGAGGCAAATCAATTAACTAGCTAAAAATGGATGAACTGTATTGCACATGCCCGGGTTTCTAATGCACCAAAGAGGCTGAATTGGTTCTGCAGCTATTCCTCTAGTCACCATTCTGTTCCTCCATTCATTCAACCTATCTGTAGCTTCTGCATACCTCTTCCTTCCTGTTGCATCCCGGTTACCGGACCATAATGCTTCAGCCATTGCTGATGCTCTAGGCCAGATCCGAGAGTCCAAAACAGTGGAATCTGCTTGTTCGGACCATAATGCTACCTCTCCTCCTAATACCAAATTAGCTGCTGACTCATTTAGTCCATAGGTGATATCGTAGTTGTAGATAGTTTGCCATGTTTTAAATGGTGCACACCAGGAACCTCCATTCCCCATGTCAGTACCAGGTGGCTGGTCATATCGAGTATCATTTCCGACCCACCCTCCGTGCCCACAATCCAAGTAGTAGTAGTCTGCGGATGACACAATAACCCGGTAACCAGCTTCAGTGAGCTTCTTAGTGTTGCTTGGTCCGTTGTTCCACGTTTGGAAAATGACATTCTCTGGGGGAAGCAATGAAGGAGAAACATTGACATTGGCATCCAACAGAACGTCCTCCCAGTAGACCACTGTTCGATTTAGGGAGATGATATAACGCAAGGTTGAATCAACAAACATTTCCAGAAGCCGGCTGAGAGTCCCATTCTTAGCAACAAAAGCTTGAATTTCTGGGTCAGTTATCCAACAATTTGGTGCGATCTCATCAGCTCCTCCATGATAGTATGAATCTGGAAACATGGAGATCGCGTCATGGATGACATTTTTGGCCACTTTGTAGGTGTTGGGGCTTAGGGGATTTAGCTGGCCAGTTCCCGGTTCAACTGCCAAGTGATCAGTCCAATCTACTCCAGCAGGCCACCACATCATGTTTGCACAAGTTACAATATCAGGGTATGCTAAAGCCCATGATCCAGTGTGTGCTGCAAGATACGAAAAATCAAAGTCATGTTGGGCAAATTCAGTTTTACTACCTAGTCTTTAAGTGCCAAACTTGATATTCAGCTTGACGCAGCTTTTTATCAACAAGCTTTCAATGTTCACACAGTTTCATCCTCTAAGCTACTAAGTTCATTTTGTCCATACATACTAAAAGTTTCATTCATCTTATAGTCCCCAAACTTCTGTGTACTATCCCTGTCATGGACTAGTAACAATATCAATTTCAAAAGCCACTTTCTGCTGGAATTGAACCTAAAAGATTTGACTATCATTGCAGTTTTAACTTTGGGATGAAAAAAGTCAAAATTAATTAGTGAAGGATGGAAAAACTATGAATCCTATACTAATCTAGCATACAGAGGAATAGGTACATCTTTAAATTGGTAGCTAGCTGATTATAAGTATCTATGTATTGGTATCCTCTCTAAACTTATATTACTCAGGAATCCCTCTTTCCGTGATTGCTTGTCCAAATTCTTATATCAAAGAACAGAAAGGAGATCAATGTTATCGAAGTTCATGTGTTTTACACGTGAAGCTTTGCAGATATCAACTTCATTTACATCACTAGTTGTCATCTTGCTAGACTTCATTCCAGTCATTGCAGAAACAGCCGTGCTATTGCTCTATAATACCCCATAAAGGACAACTTTATGATACCCCGTGTGCACTGTTTGCAGAATATGCACAATTTTGCTAATATCATTGGCAAATTTCCATGGCAAGTGAAGTTAGGTTGGGGTAGAACAGGAAAGTGATCGCCTACAAGCCCATTCCAATATTAGCCCCTTGATCTAAAAGGGAAGTTCTTGCAACAAGAAGAAGTACAATATAAAGCGACCTACCTCTCAAATGTTATAAAGCGAGAATTCGTAGGCCGTTTTTAGTACTGAGCGAAAAAGCTAGTAAAACATTTGCACTATGCCACTGCCATATGACCGGTATCAGGACTTTATACTGCTTTAACAATTAAAGAAAACTGATTAAGCGTACAAAACCAAAGAGGATTATGCAACTAAAGTGGTTCAATTTCACTTTGCACCCTCCAATTATATTCAGATTCTCATTTTGGTTTTTAAACTTCAAAAACAGGACTTTTATTCCCTAAAATATAAAATATGTCACACCTAAATAAAATCGTTGATAGGGATGAGACAGATATTATATTTAATTGAGACAAATTTTATGCCTTTAGAGACTAAAATGAGACCAAAAAAATATTTATATTTTAGAAACTAAAAAAGTAAGAAGAATATTATACTTTCAATACTAAAGTATTCTATTTTTGAACCTAGAAATCAAATTAAAAATTTTTAATCATTTTTCATATAAAAATACCCTGTCGAAGGAAGACTTCAAGAAAGACCACTAGCTAGTTGACTGACTCACCGGGCATATCAATCTCGGGCACAACTCTGACTCCATATCTCATTCCAAATTCCACCACCCTCTTCACATCCTCCGGCGAGTACTTCATCTCCTCTCCGTAGGCTCCCTTTCCGGCCAGCTCCGGCTCCGACGGCAGCACCAGAGGAAACGACTGCGAGTCCGTTATGTGCCAGTGAAAAACATTCAACTTATTCATACTCAAAGCCCTGATCAATCTCTGCAAATCCGACACACCATAGAAGTTTCTTGAAGTATCCAACATCACCCCTCGATGAGGAAACAAGGGTTCATCGTGGATATACAAATCGCAAGCCAATCTTGACGGGTTGCCGAAAATCAGCTGAGAAAACGTCTCCAGCCCGCGCATCGCGCCCCATACTGTTTCTGCCGTCAAGGTGGCCGTCGTCGATTGGTAGGGCGATGGAATAGTGAGGGTGTAGGATTCATTGACGCCGTGAGTTAACGGTGCAGAGTCGTCAGTGACTGTGATGGTGAGGGATTTTAACGGGGGTGATGAAGTCAGATTGAGATGTGGAACCACTAATGGGTTGTAGTGTTCTTTGATGAATTGGTTACGGTATCGGTTGGCAGCTTGATGAAGATATGGGTTTAAAGGAAAATGGATTTTGAAGTTCGGAGAAAGTAAGGTTATTTGAGGTTGGGGCCATGAGAAGGCTGTTGGCTTAGGCCAAACGTTAATGGGGTAACTGACGGCTGAGATTTGAGGGGATAAGGTGATGAAGAATGCAAGAATGAGGAGAAATGTGAGGGGAATACCAATTGCAGCACCCATTTATTGGGCGATTCAGCAGCCCCTTTTGGTTGGAATTTAAGAAGGAAAATGGAACTGCTGATAAGGGATGATAAGTAATAGTAGTAATAGTGATTCTCCTATTTATGGGTTCTCTTTAATGGAGTGGAATTGGGAACTCTTACAGTAAGCGAGTAAGAGTAACAAATGATTGCCAATTGCAACCATTTTATTTGTCGCTTTGCTTGTGTCGTTCTTCCACAGTGATGACTTTTTGGTTTTTCCTTTTTTTTCAAGGAAAAGCTTTGGTGGATTCCACGTCAATCAACCACAAGATATGCCTCCAAATCATAGATTATATACAGAGGTTAGGTTATGCCTCAGAATCAGAGATTATTTGTGGAAATTTTTATAAATCGTCTATCGATACAATTCTTACATCGATAGTGAGAGATACATGATTTTTTGTGATGAACTAATCCGTCCTTGTCAACTAAATTAATTGATGTTGAAAAAAATTTTTGCTCCCTTCGGATTGTTTTGGCTTCCTTCCTTTTAAAGGCAAGTTTTTAAACTCGGACCGGTCAGTGAACCGGAGAGGGGGCCGGTTCGCGGTCCGACCGGCCAGTTCATCAATTTTCTGCTTTTTTTTTTTTGTTTGCAACTTTAGTGTTAAGTACTTCACAAGTCTTCATTCTACACTTGAACTTGACGGCTAATGTACAATTTAACATGATTATTGATAACTTAAGTTTCTAAAATGCATTCACCAATATAACTAAATTTAAGTTGAGATAATAACAAATTTCCTAAGAGTTATACATAAAATCTGGAATGATAAACATAATTAAAATATCATAATTCACCACAAGTTTTCATAAATTCATTACAAACATAAATAGATACAATCCAAATGTTCACCAATTATCACAAATAAAAACACAAAAATAAATAAAAATAAATATTGAAATTCTTTTACAATTCTTAAAAAAGTCCCTAAAAGAGTCCAACTCATATTCAAGACAAACCATTTGAATAACAAACTTCCATCGATGGCATGATAAGCAACAACACCACCTTCACAATTTCATCAACTTAATCTGAAAAAGTTAAAATTTTATTATAAAAATATAAATCTAATTGCTCAAACTCAAAAAAAAAAAAAAAACCAAACAATTTTGAAAAACAAAGATACAACTAAAGACATAAAAAATAAATTGCTACTAAACATCAATTGAGATACAGTTGATTTTGTGCCAATAAATTTAATGGTTCTAAAGACCCTAGCGACAAGTGTAAATAAATGGTTAATTGATGGGATCCTGAGGTTACCATTTACGAATTTACCAAGACATACAAACATGTGATCCGATTTGGCACTTTTTTTTTAAGCTTTTGTTTGAACAACTTTCACAAATCAACTTTAACATGTCTTTAATTTGTTGCTTCAGTGAAACCTATAAAATTCAAGATGAATGAGCATTTGGTAGACTAATTACTTCAGCATAGAAAAAGCAATAAAAACACAATAAACAGCATAGAAAAAACAGAACAATCATTGATACAAAATTTATTAATTTGATACTTCATCCATGTCTAATTTTATTAATTTGATACTTCATCCAAAAAATAGCTTCTCCAAATATGATTGCAAAATAATTAATGATTCATAATTTCATCCTTAATTAATGAAATAAAAATAAAATAAAAATTAGGGGAAATGGATGAAAATTGGGGGAAAAAAGAAGAAAATGCAAAAAAATCGGCTAAAGATAATAATATAGAAAACAAAAACCTTGAAAAGGGAAAAATTAAACTTACCAAGATGATGAAAAACAGGAAAAGCTCAAGTCTCAAATATCTTGTGAAAGTTGAAATTTCCAACTTGTCTACAATCTGCTAAAGATGATAGCTTGATAATAACGGTGAAGGCTTGAGAAAATCTTGTTGTGGATATTTGGGTTTGAAAGGGTTAAGAAGAAAAAATTGAAAAAAAAAATTCAAGAGGAGAACTGGAGGAGCCGTTGGCCTAGAAGCCTGAAGCCAAGAAAGTGATGGATTGAAAGAAAAGTGCGTATGCTGTTTCTTTTCTTAATGTTAGGGTTTCATTTTTTTAATCTATTTTTTAGTCAAGTTAAGTAGAATTCTCAGGACAAACTGAACTTGTCCTATGACTGTGGTCTAGTGGTAAGATTGTCTTATGTGAACATGGAGACCCAGGTTTGAATTTGAGCTTGACATTTTGTTTGAAAATTTAAAAACCGTCGGGTTACGATTTGTACGGATTTTAGCAATTCATACGGTTCGACTGGTTTCTAGCGGTTTTTCATTAACTTTCGAATTTGATACTAAACCGGACCGATGGTATGTCCGATTCACGGTCCAAACGATCGAACTGGCCGGTCTGGTCCGGCTCTGAAAAACATTGTTTAAAGGACACATACTAGACAAAATTCGGACATGGGAATGGGAAGAGAGGGGAGGGATAATGTTTGAATAATGGTCTAGTAATACGCAAAGTTGACTGCTAGTTTATTTGGATATTTTGTGAAGATATGTGCTATTAGTTTGAACGATTGTAAACAATTAAGAAACTTTTCAACAAAATTCAAGATGTGGGAATCGGAGAGAGGAGAGGGATAATGTCCAAAAAATGGTCTAGTTATAAGCAAAGTTGACCACTAGTTTATTTGGATATTTTCTGAAGATTTATACTATTATCTTGAACGATTGTAAACAATTAAGAAACTTTCACATATAGTATGAGAAACTTTTGTGTTCAGTCTGCATTACTCAACGTTTTAATACTCAGAACCATTTGATAAATCTTGAACACATTCTAGAAATTAACTTTTAAAAAAATAAAAAGCAGAATGAGATGTGTTGCCTCTTTCCCCAGATGTACTCTTACTGATTACTGCGGCTTTTTTAGTTTTTGTTTTCTTATACAAAATAAATTAGAGAATTAAAACCTGGGAGCTTAAGACCTCTTATTTTAGTATTCTTCCTCAACTAGATTGCTTAGATGGTACTAATGAAACTAATTCCTAATTTTGACATTGTCAAATACTTTCTAAATCTAATACATGAAAATTAAGTTAATGCCGCATTTTTTTTCCTTTCAAGCTATAAACTAATACAATTGTAGACGTTGCATCTAATTCTGCAACAACTCCTGCCGTCTTTTAAGTGGACTCTTCTATAATCCTCGTAAAAATTAGGGATAATATAAATAAAAAAAAAACGTTGAAAAATTCGTCAATTTGGTCCCTGAACTTTTACACTTCAACAATTTTGTCCTTAAAGGTTTTTTTTTCTTGTTTAACCAATTTAGTTCTCAAACTAATTTTTCACTTTAAAAAAAAAAAAAGAATTACCATACTCGATTTGACACATGTTCAGCCTCTTTCTTTGCAGAATGTATCTAGGCCGCCTTGGTTTGCCTGAGGCTACAATTAGGTATCTAATGGAGTTTGTGGGCTGGAGATGAAACTTAGAAGACCGGCAGCGGGGGATCAGAGCAGGTTAAGCCGTTAAGGATGATCAGATGAGCACGAGACTATTTGGAGGGAGAGGTTGAGAACCGTGGAAAACTAGTGGGATGAACTATTTGTCTTGGGAGTCTAAATTTGTCATGTAAAACAAATTTGCTCTGGCATTAATTAATAGGAACCTAATTTTAAGGGTCAATTTTATATACAATGAGAGTGTATACACTAATACTCTAGTTTTAATCGAGAAAAGATCAGTTCATACTGAATCTTTACCATCTTGTGACTTGGATTTGGGAGCAAGTTCATTTCAAAATTGATTTTGGACAAACTTAAAGCTAGGATATTTCCACAAGAATACTCCTGAAGCTTCTACATTGGCATTATATTTTCACTATTTTCATTCAAAACAATTATGTTGGCCGTTGCATTGGCGTCAATATGGTGAGACAGCATAAGTAACAATCTTTTCAGTAGATAATACTCCAATTGATTGGTGATTGTGGCGAAAACAGAATTCATTGTGTAGAAAATGCAAGCACCGCTCAAGTATCTCAGCTTGAGTTAACGAGTGTTCCAGAATTTCAAGTAAACAATATGGGTGGAAAAAGTTGCAGATGTGCACGACAGAAATGACTAATTGCAAACACTCTTAAAATGAAACATGAAGCTGGACACACAAAACAAAAATCAACTAATTATAAATCACTGAACTGTGTTGCACATCCCCGGGTTTCTGATGCACCAAAGAGGCTGAATTGGTTCAGCAGCTATTCCTCTGGCCACCATTCTGTTCCTCCATTCATTCAACCTATCGGTAGCTTCTGCATACCTCTTCATTCCTGTTTCATCGCGGTTTCCAGACCACAATGTTTCAGCCATTGCTGAAGTTCTAGGCCAGAACCGAGGGTCCATAACTGTCGAATCTGCTTGTTCAGTCCACAGTGCTACCTCTCCTCCTAATACCAACTTGGCCTCCTCTTCGTTCAGGCCATATGTTATATCATAGTTGTAGATAGACTGCCATGTTTTGAATGGCCCGCACCATGAACCTCCATTACCAAGATCAGTACCTGGTGGTTGGTTATATAGACTGTTATTTCCCGTAAAATCGCCATGCCCACAATCCAAGTAGTAATAGTCTGCAGATGAAACAATTACCCGATAACCAGCTTCAACAAGCCTTTTAGTGTTGTTTGGTCCGTTGTTCCATGTCTGTAAAATGATATTCTCTTTTGGAAGCAATGAAGCAGAAACATTGATGTCGGAGCTCAACAAAACATCCTCCCAATAAACCACAGTACGGTTCTTGGATAAGATGTAAGGCAAGGTAGAATTAACAAACAATTCAAGAAGCAGGCTGAGTGTCCCATTCTTAGCAAGGAAAGCTTGAATGTCTTTGTCTGTTTTCCAACAGTTAGCATTGACCTCATCAGCTCCTCCATGATAGAATGAATCTGGAAATATATTTATCGCATCATCTATGACATTTTTTGCTATTTCATAGGTGTTGGGGTTTAAGGGATTCAGTTGACCGGTTCCTGGTTCAGCAGCTAACGGATTAGATCCAGCTGGCGACCAAAACATGTTTGCGCATGTTACAATCTCAGGGTATGCTTCTGCCCATGATCCAGTATGTGCTGCAAAATATACATTGATAATTGTCATGTTGGACAAAATGTGGCTTTATTGCATAAGCTTTAATCGTGAAAACTGAAACTCGGCTCGAGGATCTTTTGTTAATCAATTAAATTTTTAACGTTATTCTAGCATATTTACAGTGATTTGAGTGATTCACATAATATAGATAAGAAGTAATCATGCTCAAAGCTTAGAAAATGAAAAGCTCACTAGAAACTGGGCAACTCTAGTCATATTACTTCTTGCCTGCAATGTCACCGGAGACCATTAGATTCAAGCCAAACTCAATACGGATAATGAGCTACTTAAGTAGCTAAATCCATAATATTAATCGTATGCGGCTATGTAAGCCACAAATTCTGATCATCTGATACCAGTAACCACGATAGGCTTGCTATTTCTAACATGGTCAAAAACTCCATGGGAAAAAATGTGTTCTTCTATCTAGAGGAACTTGTTTGGAAACAATGTTCAAGTACAGGTGGCACTACATGCAAAAATATGGGGTGCGGTGGCGATGATTGGTTGAATGAGCTTCTCTAAACTGGTCGGGATATAACTAGGACAAAATTGTGATGAAAATTGGCTCTATCAAGCTCCGTGTATTACATTTGGAGAAAGAACACTCGGTAAAAGATGCAGAAAAGAGTATAATGCAGAATGCCAGCAACATTTTCTATGTTCTTTTCATGCCAGTAATATGACATAGTCCAAAGGCAAAATCCCAAGTTACACAAACCTCAAGCATGCAACCTCATCCTTCTCTTTCTTTTGTTATTTTACGCACAAACAAAAACCTCGATGATCCCTAATGGTCAATTCACTTACTACTATGTTATTTACGTAATCTGTAATCTAATACTCAATAACTATTCAGAGCAAGGATCGGGCTCGGCAGAGTTTGGAGTCGAATCTCACCCTCTGTCTCTAGTTCTGCCTTTTATTAAAAAAAAAAAAAAAAATTAGCTATCGTAGTACCTTTGAATCTATAGCATTAGCAGAGGAGTAATAGATACCTCCCCTAATCCCAAAGTTGTAACGAATCGTTAAATAACCATTGCTGAATATTCATTACAATCTGTGTTACATCATGTAAGGATGATAAATATTAGGGTAAAAAACAAAAAAAAAACCCTTATGGTAAGCCTAATACATAGAAAAGCCCCCTATGATTTTAAAATATACAACACAACACCTTATGCTTTGAACTAAATTGTAAAAGTGATGGAATCTGTTAAACTTAACGGAAATGACTTATTGGAACCTAAAAAAAAATTTGTATGCCTAATTTTTATCAAATATATCTATTCTACCCCTTAACCCTCAATTCTCTCTCTTTAGAGAATAAAACAAATGATTTTTTTAAGCTGTCTTTTGCTTAATTATATCCGGGCATTTTGGTCATTTCATCCATTTCCGTTAAGTTTAACGGATTCCATCACCTTTACAATTTAGTTCAAAGTATGAAATGTCGTGTTGTATATTTTAAAATCATGGGAGATTTTTTTGTGTATTAGATTTACCACGGAGTTTTTTTGTTTTTTACCCTAAATATTAGATACTTCAACGTTCAAGGACACATGTTAGCTGGTGTGGCAGCCTGGCAGGGCATTTAAAGCAATATAGTGCAATAGTATTCAAATTCATCACATTGGAATATGGACTCTCACGTACATAATCAACTTTCCTAAACCCAAAAAGATAAGGAAAACAATTTACGTATACCCTGATGTACTCGAGGTAGTACTCCAATAAACAATTAACGTTGGATCAAACAACTTGTTTGCAAAGGTATACTCAAAGGAAGACTTCAAATAAAGACAAGTTGACTAACCAGGCATGTCAATCTCAGGCACAACTCGAACTCCATATTGCATTCCGAACTCCACCAGGGCCTTCACGTCCTCTGGTGTGTACTTCATTTTCTCTCCATAGGCTCCTTTCTCAGCCAGCACCGACTCGGACGGCAAAACCAAGGGAAACGAATGCGAATCCGTTATATGCCAATGAAAGACGTTCAGCTTATTCATGCTCATTGTCTTGATCAACCTCTTCAAATCCCCAACAGTAAAGTAATTCCTCGAAGTATCCAACATCACCCCTCTATAAGTATACAATGGTTGGTCGGAGATGTACAGCCCAGAAGCCACTCTGGGTGGGTTCCCAAAAACCAGCTGAGAAAATGTTTCCAGCCCGCGCATCGCTCCCCATACGGTTTCGGCAGTTAAGGTGGCTGTTGTGGATTCAGAAGGAGAGGGAACTGTAAGTGCGTAGGACTCGTTGACGCCGTGAGCTAACTGCGCGGAGAGGTCAGTGACTCCGATGCTGAGGCATGCAAGAGGGGCTGATGTCGTCACATTGAGATGTGGAACCACCAATGGAGTGTAGTGTTCACTGAAGATTTGGTTAAAATAACGACTGACAGCTGGCTTGAGATAGGGATTTGCGGGGAATAGGATGCTGAAGTTCGGAGAAAGTAAGGTTAGTTGAGGTTGTCGCCAGGAGAAAGTTGTGGGTTTAGGCCAGACGTTAATTGGGTAACTAGCTGCAGTGATCTGTGGTGCTGAGGGGAAAAATAGAGCAAGAATCAAGAGAAATGAGAGTGGAATTTTAGTTCCATTCCCCATTTTTTTGGGCGTTGTATCGACTCTTGTGAATTTGGATTTGGGAGGGAATGGAACTTTGGATAAGCGATTAATTATGGCAATAGTGACTAAGAGGAGTCATCTATTTATATGTTTTCTTTGATAGGTTGGGGTTGGTTTTTAATGATGTATGGTGTCCTCTTCTCTTCAGTTTCAGCCTCATGTATTGTTTTTTACGTTTTTATTCCTCTTCCCAGTTCCCACTGGGGTAATGACTTTTTCTTGCTACTATATTTTTGAGATCTTTTCTAGGAAGAAGCCCGTAAAGATTACACAAGAGAGAAAGGCAGAAGGGAAAAGTTAAAAAGTTAAAACGACATGCTCTAGTTCTATGACGTCTTCTAAACTTTGATATTGATATGAACAATCGAATGAGATTAAGAATTGTCATATTATATAGTATTCTTGTGTTCAATCTGTCCTGAATCAGCACTTTTAATGCTTTGACAAGTTCACCAAATCTATCACAAGAATCTTGCACTTGATTTGAATACAAGAATGAATGAGAAAAGAAAGTACTGCTACAAGATTTGGCTTTTATGCCTTTTCCTAGTTAATGATAGGACTTTCTTGATTGCTTCCATTTGGACAGCACATGAGCTTTCGTGCTTCACTTTCGATTTGCTTATTGTATTTATGTCATTGATCACATTGTTGCCTCGGCGGCAGCTTATGTATTAACTGTTTAGAGGCACTTTTCTTTTCTTCGACACAACTGTGGTAGGCAGTCAACTATGGAAGCTCTAGATCATCGTTAGCAGATTGGAAAATTAAGAATAAGCTGCAGGCGAAGCTTAACTGCCGATATATATATATATATATATATGTATGATAATCCCGGAAAGGATCTGTCCCATTTGATTATTTTGCAGGCTAAGGTTGTAAAAAAGCTCCAAGGGGCATTTTAACCTCTTGCGGTCTCATGACCAAAGGCCGCAAGCATAATGTTTTGCTGCCAATTGTGTGCATGGAAATTAGCTATGATGCTATATGCTACTTGGGAGTTGGGATGGGATTGTTTGACATTACGAAATTAATTCGATCACCTGCTCGAAGAAATCATGGCTTTAGCTGGCCTGCGTAATTGACTTAAATATCAAAAGCAGTCAGTCGGATCAGAACACATGGGATCTTCAGTGCTATTTTTTCGATGACAACTCAATGCTACTTTTATATTAATGTCAAGTGTCCTATTTATTTAACTTATTATATGTTATTTATTTAAGTTCCTTTTATTCTTACGTGATAAGTGGGATTGACGCTGAATTTTGCATTGGACGGTGATACAAAAGATCCAACTGCAGTCGGAAAGCTTGTCCGTAGTTCATGTTTGTTCATTTATAATCATGCCTTGCAGTAGAAAAATGTGAGAAGGTTAAACAAGATTATGTTAGGGGGTAAAAAGGTCGAAATATGTTAAACTTAAAACAATAGAGGAAAAAAAGACAGAAAAGAAAACCTGCGCCTGTCCAAGAGATCCAATGCCTTGTCAATAAGGAACTAAAATTCTCCTTGATAAGGTTTTGTTGAAGTTCACTAGTAAGAAGGAGAACAATTCAATAAAAACCACACTTATATTCTCTAAAGTAACTCATATTGTCTGATTAAATAGTAATAGTAAAATGTTAAGAGTAGCATTCTAAATCCATTTAACCAGGTTAGTATCCTTCCATTGAATTTCTCTTCATTGGTCTCTCCATTTATTTATATCTAAATTAGTATAATTCTATAATATTATCCGATTATGTCATTATTTTTTTTAATCTCTAGATCAATATACCAAAAAAATGATATTTCTTTTGAGAATATCTTGGCATTCAATTACGAAACATTTGAATGGTAAAAAAATAGACTAAAATTGTGATAAAATATATAATGATTAATCAGATGGCAATTCTTAGTCAATTCATAAAAATTATAACTAACACAAATGATGAAATATATTATAAATGGTATTGATTTTCAAAAACAATCATCAAACTAAATTTATTAGGGTATAATGGAAAGAAATTCTACCCAAACCATGGAAAGGAACCCAGTTTGTGATTTAATCTAAGCAAAATCAACGCTAAGAGTTAAAATTCTGCAAGAAAATTGACTGAATTCGATTAAACATAAAACAAAGAGCATCATACAATTTTTACTTACATTGTAAACTACCTTTTAAAAATTAAAAAAAAAAGTTAAACAAACAATACCACTAATATTGCCCTACTCTAACAGGAAGAGAAAGCCCATCTAATCTTGATCATCATTAATTAACTGGGATTAATTACTGTTAGACAAGTTCTCATATATAGCTAGCTTTATCATGATGTGCGATCCTGCTTGTCCCAAGCCTTCGAACAAATAGTAACTGTTAATTAGTGCCAGAATTAACATGCTTCTTTTTTAATATTCCTAGCTGCAAGCTTCCAAGTTCCAACCACAACTTAGACGAGCCCTGCATTAAAAGCAGTTCTAATCCCGTTATTCCAAACGATTTTATTTGTCTAAGGGCCATGGGCAGGTCTAATAAAACAAAAACAATTATTGAAAACAAAATTTTAAATTTCAACCTAACAACATTGCTTGTTTGTTGAATTGTTGTTGCAGGGGGCAAAGATGAGGCTCTAGCACCTAAGCTAGTAAGCATTCTTGAAAATTTCAGTTCTTGAGGTAACTTTCACCTTCCTTTCTTTTTTTTTTTAATTTTTTTGTGGGTTGAGGAAATTCCGCTTCTTTTTTGGTCAATCGTCACCGTCTACTCTACTCCATGTCAAGAAAATTCCATGTTAGACATGTAGAAAGTTTTTGGCCATCATCAAACACTTTAAGTCTTGGTAGGGTGAAAGGTCAATAGTTCAAATCTTACCTCCTATCACTGTTCCACTATATGTGGCTTCTCTTAAATCCATACAGGTGCATAATATATCTGTCTGATCCGACAGTGATTCAGTCTTCGTCGTCCTCCCCCCCTAAAATAAGTTAAAATAGGAGTAGGGGTAAAAGTAGAGTATATATATATATATAAAAAAAAAAAGACATGTAGACAGCTTACCTGAAGGGAGAGAGTAGTCTTCTGACTGCAACAAACTGGGCCAAGTGAGAGGGCACATTCCTTGACCGAGTATTCAGCTGGGTCCAATTTGTGATTAATTCAGTCCGAGTTAGTAGGGTTATTGAACCTTATTGGAGAACATCCAGCACGAATTCCCGAAACATTCCGAAGTTTTTCCTGCCAATTTAACTTGCTTTAATTTTAGAATTTATTGCTCAAACATTTAAATTAACTTAAAAATTGTATTCAAACTGATCTAATTTCAGAATTGGAACTGAATTCAGAATTTACTTCTCTAACATTTAAATTAACTTTAAGTTTGTATTCAAACTGGGAACGTATTAGCCTGGAATTCTGCGAAATTCTAACCTAATTCCCATTCTCAATTAAAACAGCAAAACTTATTATGTCACTTGAATTGAATTAACCAATACACATAAAATTTCTGGTTATGAACTTAACCTTCCATATAAAAACCAAACACGGCCTGTTTTGGGTACAAATTGGTGTTCCCCACTGTAGAATAAAATAATTTAGCACTCCCATAATGGGGCAATTAATATCCCACTAATGTCATTAGTGCGGTAGCACCAATATTCCCTAGATGGATGAATGCAGAAGCAATAACGTAATGAAGCATGGGCCGATCAGTGATTAATTACTGAGCAAATGGGCATTCTGAAATGTGCTGCAACCACTTTTAGAGTAAATTTACATTGACACGTGTGCAAAAGTTGGAGTTTAAATTTAAATTTTGGATAATTATCATTTATCTAACACTTACTGTGCATAGGAAAAATTAATTCTTTCTTTTATATATATATATATATTGTGTCACCTGAGAGCTGGAGTTGCACTTAATCTTGCACCATTATATTTTAATTTGCAATTTAACATTGTACAGTATCTCCATTATTGCATTTCTCAAGATCGATGAGGTATTGATCTAATGGTTGAAATTGAGATTCTAGATATTAGAGATTTTAAGTTCAAATCTCCCTACTTCCTCCCTGTTTCTTAAGTTCCACCCTTCCTTGCTAGATTTGAAAAAAAAAAAAAAAAAGGATCAAGAATGTTTTCTTTTTCTTTTTTTTTTTTTCAAATAATCTTCAGTGTGTTGTAGTCATTTTGGCCCGATTAATCCGGAGTCGAGCTAGGTTGGACCCGTTAAAAGATGTTTTGCCATGCACATTCTCATCTCGTATCCATTTCTTTAGGCCGACAAGGCTGGTGGCAATTTAACACAGAATCCAGGGATTTATAACTTTGGTGGGTTTAAAATTTTGCATGATTATTTCAAATAATATTGTTGCTACCATGTTAGAATTTTATCCGAAGACGAATTTCAATTCAAATTTCCAAAGCATAAAGCAGAAATATGCTTCGGAATTTCGTACGGGATATGCTGCCATCCATCTCCGAGGACTCGGAAGAGTTTGTTACAGCAAGTCATCTGCTTAATTTGCCAAGAATATACAGAGCGAAGTTTTTTCAAGCAATTGAAAAGCTAAAATTGCACAGAATTTCACCCCCTCACCTTCCACTATCAATAACAATCTTTTCTTGTATATTTTAAGGCAATTTTTTGTTGTTGTTATCGATATGGGAAGGAAGATGGATGCTGTCACTCATTTTCCAATTCAAGTAAGCTCTCCTTCATTCATTTCTCCATTCATCATTTAGCTCTAGTTTTATTTTTCCATTCTTTTCTTTCATCTTTCCCCTCACTGGTTCCATACTTCATTCATGAGAAGATTCTTGGATATAAAGCCTCCTCCTAGCATGTCTTACAAAAATGTGCAAAAGCTTCTTGTTCTTATCCTCGAAGAGATTACAACCTGTATATAGTGATTTCATAGCAGATGAAATGAAACTCGTTGTCAATTAACTTTATCAAATGGTCCCTGAAATGATGTTTAGGGTCCATTATGGAAAAACTCTAAATGCAAAAGCAACACATCCCACTTAATAGAGAGTTTGGCTAAACTAAAAGGCAGTCCTACAAGACAAACCTGTCCAAATCCTAATTTGCATAATTGTAAGATCTAATTAATTCTACCCAATTCCTTGACATTCCCGTTAGCTTGATATTCATAAAACGTTTGATATTTTGCACCTTTTAGTTGTTAGCTTTCTGTTCTATTACATGATGCTTTGCACAATATTGTGGCTGTATTTTTGCAGTGTAGCTAGTTTTTTTTTTTTTTTTTTTTTTTTGTCATCACAGGGAGTATCCCTTTCGGACTAATCTCCTGATCCTGTGCACCCGCCTCCCAAAATAACAAGACGGTAAAGGAGTCGACCGTGATCAACACAGTACCGAAACCTAATAAGGGCCCCACCACCAGCCGAGCCAATCGAAGGGCCAGTGTAACTAGTTGACAAGTAATAACCACAGGGCATAGGAATTCATGCCAAAAATCCACAGAGGTCTTGCGAACTCAGCATCCAATGTGTAAACTGGAAGCACTTCATTAGAAGTTTCAATCTGTTATCAATGAAATGACATCATATTACAATCAACTTTGAGTCACTCAAACTGCAATCCAACCTCTCTCACAAGAAAAGGATGTTGCTGATTGATAACAGACATGCAATGCTGCCACATCACCCCCAAACCGCCACACACACACACATGCATGCACGCACAAGCGCACAGACACCCACACCCACACACACACACAAAAAGAAAAGAAGAAAGTGAAGAAAAGTCAAGGAGCATCCTAAAAATGGCATCATATCAAACTTTTCAGAGGATCAGTGCATTTGTCAAACTAGAACTGTATTTAGGTGACTCAGACCTGTCTTGAAGCGAATGCGACCCAAAAGGTTGATAAGATATACTTCATAATTTGACTCAGGATAAATGAACAAGGGTTCGCAATAATTGCCAGGAGATCATCAAAAATGTGATCTTAGATACACTTAAAGAACAAATGACACATATTACAATTGAATAATAACTGGTAGCAACAAAAGACATGAGTATCAACACTAGGAACATCTCAGATTATCAAAAAATTGCAGATAGGGAGAAAATCTCAAAATGATAGTTTTCTAGCAAGCTTACCCATTTGTAGAGATTCCAAAATCCAGATTTTCTATCAGTAATGAAGAACAGTTCTCCTGCAATAGCAAGCACAGCAATTAACACACAGTCTTGAGGCATTGAAGATACTAAAACAATTAACAATATACAGCAGTTCCACATAAAACAAGAATTTCAGAGTCGAGTCAGTTGAATGCATAATATATGCTTATTACAATATGATGAAGGAATACCAATGTCTGTAATGGAAACTAGACATGTTCAACAGGCGCAAAGAAATTCTCATATTTGCCACACCAATATCCTCGTTTTCTAGTAAAGAAAGTAAGCTAGTGGAAATACCTTGAGGTGACCACTTGGGCTCAGTTGGAGATTCCACAAGTGTTGGATCACCACCTGCAACGCAGACCCGTGTATGCACGTCTCTGTTACAGAAAGTAATATTTCAAATAACCAACAGAAGACAAAAGACGAGAGATTTATTCATAGAAGGTTATCAATGATACCGGAATTAGCATTTGCCAACAAGAATTCAGACCTGAGTGATCCAAACACAAGTCATTTGATGGATCCAAGTACAAGTCTTTTGACGGATCTTAAATGGGAGACTTACATAAATCTGCAACCAGAATTTACTTGGTGCAAAGGAACTAAGGGAATTTATGCAGACAAATCCTCATACTATGTTGAACCTTGCCAAAAAAAAAAAAAAAAAAGTGCCTTCTTTGAGTTCAAATATTTAGTCAGAAAAGAATAGCATTAAAGATCAGAAAGGCAAATGCCTCAGCTGCGAATGAAGGACTGACGTCTGAGTTTGACCATCTTGGGGGTATCATTTGTTATTAAAGTCGTATGAAGACAACTGCCAATTTCATGCCAGTGGAGACATGGAAACAAGGAGAGAACTTCACACACAAGAAGCCACATAAAGTTTCAAATCAAAGCTTTATCATCTTCAGGGAACATCTATAAGTTTTTCTTGAACTCTACTTATTTTTAATTCTCCATGTTTTTTCTGGTGTAAAAGCCTGCCACAGCCATCAACAAGTAAGATTTGCCTTCTCGAGAACACAATCGCATACAAATATATTTGAAGCAAAACAAACACTTTCTTTTTTTTTCAAAGCAAAATTAACTAAATGGGTGAAAAAAACCTTATTGTGACACAAGTAACAAAGTAAAGTTTTCAAGAAGCTTCATACCCAAAGAAGACTTCCACTAAAAGGAAAAGCAAAGAGAAGCGAAATAATTGTGCATCCTATCAACATCCATTATCAGTGATAAAAATGCACAATATGCACCCATTATCAGTCAAATTACCAATCCAAAGTTTCAAGCAGACACCCTACACCTCAGAGAGAAACTGCTGCATACCCTGAATCACTTATGTAGCCAACCCAAAGTTCTGATCTGTCCCATGGCATGTTGGGATGGCTCCACTGAATCCAGGCTATCCGTTCTCCTTTTGGATCCAAACGAGGAAAAGCATAAAAATCGCTGCCAGAAACCAGTACTTTCGGTTCTGCATTGTTGATGGTGCACACCAGACAAGTCAAAAGAAACAATCATCATGTTTCATCGACACAAATCAGGGTACAAGCAACTTAAAGAAACAAAGAAGCAATCTTTGAACTGGTATACTTGCAACTCACAGACAGAATAAGAAAGGTATTAGTCTAAAAGAGATTAGACAATGTAAAGCATACCTTGAACGCTCTCATCACGGATATCAAATGACACAATAGTTGTTATAGAATTCATAGCACTTTCACGACAGTCTGTCAAACATAAAATTTAAAACAATTAACCAATATTTACAATTAACTCTGATGATTGATTAAACAACCTCAAATCAATAAATACATGCTAACAGCTACCTTCCTGTACTGTCACGAAACGACTAAACCGCGCATCAAAAACTCCATCTGCATAAGACACGAGCGGTCTGCCATAATCTGGAGTAAATGGCAAAGGAGCAGAATCTGCCAACAGAGCAAGTACTCATATTTAAACCCAAAACAAAAAGTAGTAAACTGAGTAAACTCAATCATTTACTGGCTATTTGCAATACCTAAGAGGTTGCTACACTACAATAAATTAGATTCTAGAAAACAACAAAACTAAGCATTAGAACCAGTGCTCATAAGAAAGCAAAGCTTTAAAGCTTTGGTGATTGGATAGAACCCAGTTTTTAATTCAGCTAAAGCATAGGAAAAAATCCCAGGACGGAAAACAAGAAAAGAGAAAAAGTGAAAGATCAAACCTTTTGAAGATAATGACTGCCTATAGAGCCTTTGATCCTTGTAATTCGAGAAAATCACTGTATCTCCAAATATCCTAAATGCCCCACCTCCATATTCCTGAGCTACTGTCCTCACAGAAAACTCCTTTGGGGTGACATCAATAGGGTCATCCCCTTCTTTTTCTCCTTGCTTCACCAGCACCAACCGTCTGAACCCATCAACCATAGAAAAAAAGATGAAATATAATAAAAATAAGTAAAAAAAAGAAAATTTTATTCAACTCTTATGCTGCTACGAAGTATTGACGACTTAAACCCTGCAAAACCCTTCAAAGAGTGGAAATTTCTATATACCCTGATTCATTGGGGCGGGTCTCGACCCAGAAGAGGTGGCCGAGGGCGTCGACGGCAGTGCCACCTAGGCGCTTATCGGAGCCGGAGACAAGGTCGGAAGTTATCGGGGACTTCCAAGAACCGTATGGGGCGGTGATTTTAGTATTCTCCGCGGTTACTGAGGACATTTTGGGTGAAGACTGGGTGTGACAGTGGGAAGCAGCAGTGCGAAGGAGTTGAATTTTTCTGGAAATGTGGTTGAATGAGGAGGAAATAAACGACGTCGTGGAGAAGGGGTTAAAGGGGTGGCGTCTTCTGTAGCGAGTCAGCGCGGATATGGCCGTAAATGAAGTTGAAAGTGCCATTGGTTTGGTTTGGGTTTTTCTTTCTCAGCTTGTCTCGCCATTATTTTATTGCACACTGGTTAATTTTTTTTAGTTCTCTTTTCTTGGATATTACACAATTATGGTTTTAATAACTAGTGAAAATATTTTATTCTTTTAAGAGGAAAGAATTATTTCCCGCATAGATAAGATTTAATGGAATTACTACAAGATTTTTATGCTTTTACATGACAATGAACAAGTATATATCTAAGGTTCCACTCTGAAAGTTGATTTGCTGTCCAAACAAAGTTGTGTGGCTCAAAAAATGTTCAATTTGGATTTTTGGAACTATTGAACTTAATGAATGGATTGTTTCTTTATCCTGTAAAATTTGCAACCTAAAGGTGAAAGAATTCCAAATTGTTTAATGGACAAGTTTGGAATTTGAGTGTAGTACAAAACCATGAGCGGAGAAAACTTGTATATTTGCATGTCCAATTCCATCAACAGTTCAATATGGACTTGAGAGTTTAGAGCATCCTATGATAAATCGTTCACATTTTCAGATATTTTCCCCATAAAACCTTCTGGTAGAAAACTTGCTAGAGAGATTTCCGTAGGTAAGATCTTGATCCAGCACCCTTCCTAACCAGAGGAAAAAAATGGAAAATCATCACAATCAAGTTGAGCCAAGAAATCACTGTTCAATGTGAGAAAAAATGCAGCCTGTGAATCAATTGACTATGCCCCCCTGCATGTCGGGAAAAACCACAGTCCACAGTGGCTAACTGGCCATGCATATACCAAATGAAGGGATTGAAAAGTAGCAATTGTGGTGTCTCACAGGCCAGTAATATGACCAGCCATTTAGGTATATCCTGCTTACACAATGATGTCGGCCACACAAAGATCAATTAGGTCTTAGGAGGAGGATCAAGATACATCTGAGAGTTGTTACAGGAACTTATTGCAGATTACAGCTAATTTATGGATTATCTATTTCTTCATTCCAATGTCTATGGGACCAAATGACCTTTAAAATCCTTCCTTGACCAATCCAGGCCGAATTCAAAAGTACGAGAAAATCCAGCAAAAGACGGAGGACGGAGAGGTTTTGTCGTTAGGAGGGATCTTAACTTTCTTGATGCAGGATTCCGTAAGGCCACCAACTTAAGCACGCACTAAAAGTAAGCCTTTAAGTGGACAAATAGCATGGTTTGATACTACTGGCACCTTTATGCAAAAGACTTTCATGGAAAGTAGGTGTATCCTCCTGTTTTTTATCAGGCAGTAATGCGATACTACAAGGACTAGTGGCGTCAGGAGTCAGTAAAACAAAAAAAATTGAGACTGTAGTTCTGAATGAGGTGGTTTGATTCTTGGTTGTAATGCTTGGTAATGAAGAGAGGGGATTACATGAACAGATTGCGCCAATGTTAGCAGACTCATTAGAATCTCACAATACATTTCAAAGAAGCCTTGAAGGGATCTCTGTCGGGACACCTTGTGTTAACAGTTAGATCAAATTTACTTGTCATTGAGATCCTGCAACCTGCATTTCGTGAGATTATTTAGTCCTCTGAAACATTATTGAAGACTACCGCACAGTATTCAGAAAAGACGTGTCCTTTTTTCTGCTCCCTACTCGTTTAATACAAACGAGTACTTGAAGTTGCTGTAATTAATAAAGGACCCCTTTTGTTACGAGACATAGGGATCCAGAGAGGAAATAGAAATTAAAGTGAGAATTTGATAGGTCCACATAAAAAGTGAAACTATTACTTGAAGATTCGAGAGAGGACAAGAAATTATGGGATTTAACATGCATGTGTGGTTCTCCTAAGAACATCCATTTCACAAGGATAAGCAAAGGGATTATTATAACTACGGAGACAGTATCTATTTGTAGATGCTCCTTTAAAACCTTTGCTTGGATTTTTTCAGCATCCTTTGTGACGACCCCACCTCCCCCTAAGGCGTACCAAAGGGTTCGACGGACCGCCTGCCCAACTCTCGTCAGGACTCACTCACTCGTATCACATGCATACATCCATAGACCATAAATAACATCGCAATTCAAGCTTATAATTTTCATTGATGCACAATCAAGATACAAAACCTCAATATACCCAAACTGGTTCAAAGTGTATACAATCCAGATACAAAACATTCTATTCGAGTAATAGCGCGAGTACAAGTCAAAAGTCAAAATAACTAGACTACGCTAGTCTTTACATATCTCACGCCTCGCTCGTACCCCTGAAAGGAAAACAAATGGAGTGGAATGAGCTAAAAGCCCAATGAGGTTCCAAATAGCAAATTGACCATTGTTTATAAGTACAAGTTTTCGATATAGCAAAGTAACGAGCATGAAGAGTTCATAAAGGTGAGCAATAACACGTCAAGTAGAAATCTCAAAATGAGCAAGTGTAAAAGTTTTTCAAAATAAACAATAATCCAATAAGCAATAATCATTCCAAAGTATAAGGATACGGATGGCTCTCAGGAGCCAACTTCCATTCATCATCAGGAGCTTGATCACGTAGTAGTTGACACTCCGTCAACTTTCAAGTAAAGGAACCAATCCAGTAGAGCACCACTTAACTACTCTCTGTCCACCATTCAAACCCCCTACTGGGCCCAAAATCCTCAAGAAACACGGGTGGTAATACTCGAGTATACTAATTAGTCGAGAAGATATCACTCCACTCGACAAAACAAGAGACCCAGGGTTCGTTACCCAATCGACCAAACCCTTGCCGGCTCGACTTAAGTAACTCGCCGCAGGGTTTCTGGAATTCCAGAAAGTGCGCGCATCATAAACAAGTATATCGAGTCAATTGCAACAATAAACAAGTATATATCACATAAGGGCAAGTGCGATAAAGTACACTCTTGCCCTAACAATTCACGTATATAACATGTAATCATATTGGCCACGTATCACGTTCAAGTATCAAGTTCAATTCGGTATTTGAAAGCACTCACCAAAAGAAATAGTGCCTTTACTGGTCACTTTCAGGTTATACTCCGGGTTCGGAGTCCAAATCTGCTATAAAACTCAGTTTGAGAACTTTGAAACATGACTAAGATTCGAAACTTAGACGTTTCATTCAATAAAAATCAAGAAATTGGAATTCACTTGGAGAGTAGTCGTGAAACACTTGCTCGCTTTTTAAACGATAAAACTTTGTAACATTTATACTTGAAAATGCCATGCGAGTCGAAAGTACAAGGAAAACATACTCCGAGCAATCATTATTTCATTTCTCAAGGGTACAAGTTCGGCCAAGTCCTTACTTATATACCTCGGAACAAGAAGACTCAAGTACCCTAGATGGTTCAAGTGATATTCATATCAACTCTACCCAAGTCGCAAGTGTATTTCTATAGTCCTCGAGCGTAAATTTGGGCAGCATGCCCTTTGTGTTTACCTAATTTTCCAGCCATTTATGGCTTCATTATTTTTCCTCAGCCAATCCCAAAGTCATACATATCATAGATTCAAGTAAATAGCCGTTCCATAGGCTCATAACAACATAAGAACAAAAATCAAAGTGATAACAAGTGCGGAAATGTAACCTAGCAAAAGACAGATTTGACGTGTGGTTACGGAAATAACACATTCGAGGCTACGCTTATCGGATTGAGGTGCAACTTATACCATTTCGAAGCTAAGACACAGGGCTACAATTTTCATGAAGATCACTTAGTCCAGTTTCCAATGCAACCTAGTCAAATTCCCAATTTACAGAACCAAAATCCAACTAGTCGGCTAATTAACCGCACTGCACTGGAATGGTCATATCTCAGGTTACCAAGGTCCGATTAAGGTGTTCTTGGAGGCGTTTAAAAGCTAAGACAGAATAATAAAACTTTCATGTTTTGGAAAATAGCTAAATTGTGAGAACCCGTATTTTCCCTTAATGTTTTTCCTAGGGTTTTTCCCCTTTAATTGCATGTTTTCTGCATTTTCTGGCTTAGAAAATTTTTCTTGGTGGATTTTTATGAGTAATTATAGTTTTTAGATGATTTTTCTAGTATTGGGTAGTTTTTGAAAAATTAAGAATATATTTTGGACGTGGGACCCACTAGTGCGAAAAGTTCGGAAAAATTCGGCCAATAAGGTTAAGTTTCGGATACTGTGAAAAATTTATCGGGTGTTAAGAGATAAGTAGAGTGTGTGATATGATTGATGTGAGAGAGAAAAGAAAGGATAGGAATGCATTTATTGGAGTGCCACATGTCACCATGATATTGGTTAGGACTTAAGAGTTACTATTCTTTTTTTTGACTATTTTGACTAAGTGGTTAATATCTTCAAAAAAATCACTAAAATTCACCATTTTTCACCTCTTGTTGGCCGGCCCTCTCAAGCTCAAAGAAGGAAGAAACTTCATCAATTTTCAAGCTTCCATTTGGTTCAATCTTCCAAAAACAAATACCTAAACTAGATTTCACTCCATAAAATTCCTCCCTTGGGTGCTAGTAAGTAGTTTAGTGAAGTTTGTTTGAAGACTTAAGGTGTCCAACATCTTCCTCTCTCTTGATTACTTGGTAAGTGGTATATGAACACCCTCCTATATTTAATGATGTTGAATTTATGCCTAATGGTGGCTTAAGTGAGGGATTATGTGTTTTATTTCTTGATTTGAAGTGAATTGGTTGAGTTTTTTATTTTTTGAGGAATTTTCTGGTTTCATATGTTCTTGATGGTGTGGTTGTTTTTTATGGTTGGTAATAAGGGGCTTTGACTCTAGTAGGTGTGAATTGTTGATAAATGCAATCAATTTTGGATTTGGATTGAATTGAGAAATGTTAGGGTTTCAAAACCCCTAATTCTGTCCGATTTTAGATCATAGGGTTAGAGGCCGAATTGGACTTTTCTCAAAACATGAAAGTTGTAGGTATTGATGAGTTTGAAGTGACTACAAAAGTTCAGGGTATTTGGAGTAGTATAGAGTGAGTTATACCGTTTTTACTGTTGCTGTTTTTGGTGAACAGAATGTGCGAACTGCGATAGTAATTGTCTGGTTTGACTGGAATTGGTTTAGATTTTGTTGTTGGTGTCTTCTGATGACATGTAGCTTGATGTCTTAGCTATCATATGCCTTTGGACTCAATGCATTTGGACCTGTATAGACTGAATTGGACTGATTACAGTTTTGTGTGATTTGGAAACCTGCAATTACGGTTCTGGGTTGGTTTTCTGCATTTTTGACCTAGTTGTGCTAGGATTTGGACTGAGTGGCCTTCTACATTGTTGTAGCCCTGTCTTTTAGCTTCGAGATGGTGGGTCTTACGCCCTCATCCGATAAGCGTAGCGCATTTTGTGCCATTACCGTATTTGGAAGCCAAAAACTGTTTTTGTTGTTGGGACAAATGAGTTCCATGTCTTGATTTTCTGGTTTGCTTATATACCTATATATGCATATGAAACCCTATTGGGGTTGTGTTTGGCTTGGCTTTATGACTCGTTATCGAGTCTTATGGTATTTGTTTACATATTCTAGGGCGTGACGTTAGTGCACGACGTACTAGGGACGACGGTGCATGAAACCTCACTTGCTTACTTGGTGAGTATACTACTCACTTGGATTTATAATGTGGCTTTGCTATATGTGATTGTGATGCCTTGAAGGCTTGTTTGGCTATTGGAAATGATTAGGGTGAGGGTGTACTTGACCGCCCTCATTCCTTTTATTCTTGTGACCGATTGTTTACCGTTTCACTGTATTACTGTACTGCTATATGAATTCTTCGATTTCATTCATGGAAATTGTTTGGGTGTTGGTTGGACGAGTATCCAACGGCCCTACTGTACTGAGCTCGACCCCGTTGGCATTCACTTGAATCGAGCCAGCGAGGGCTTGGTCGTGAAAATTGACTAGCCACGGGGACTGAAATGGGAATCTTGTTGTGGTAATGAGACCCTTGGTTCTGGTGTACTCGAGTATCACCTAAAGCTGCTGCTTGGAGTGCGTGCCCGGTTGGGGTATGATGGGTGGAAGGAATGGAAGTGAAGTGAAGTCTACGGTTTGGTACTTTTAACATTGACGGAGGGTCAATGAGGTTGGATCAAGAATGTAAGCGTGGAAATGGGCTCTTGAGAGCCGTCCGTATCCTTTTACTGAATTGTTTTGCTTCTTATTTGAATATTTGCAATGAACGATTATGCTTAAGTGATCTTGGTTGATTGTGTGATAGTTGCTCACTGAGCTTTAGCTCACACCATTCCATTTGTTTTCCTTACAGGAAAATAATCACTTTTGGAAGCTCATACTTGTTGGTTGTCAAATTGAGCCATGTATATGTCTATTTTGATAGCTCGTTGCATGAAACCCTAATGTATGTTGGGTTCATCTTTTGGATTGGCAAACCGAACCTTGTATGCCTATGATGAATAGTTTTTGACATGCCGATGTGGTTGTAAATGTTGAATGGCTATGTATTAAGGTTTGGTGGGATCTCGGATTCCACTATTCCAGGCATGAGTCATCGTTTTCATGTTCTTATGATTTTGTTATTTTGGTTCTTGTGGCTTGTTCGAGCGCGCTTTTATTTTCTCGAAACGTTCTAGATCGCGTGTAACTGCCCGTAGTCCTGGCGAGAGCTGGGCAGGCAGTCCGCTAACCCCTTTGGTTCGCCTTAGGGGAAGGTGGGGCTGTCACAGGTGGTATCAGAGCCTAGGTTTGAATTAGCCTGGGTGTTATAGGACTGTTTGACTTGAGGATTGTTGTTTTGGCCTTTAAGCTTATATTTACGATTACATGTTCTTGTGATGTAGGATGGCCGGACAGGGTGACTCTAGTGCTGGTCCTTCGGGGGCTAGACCTCGCAAAGTACTTCCCGTGATTCCATATCAGATACGGCCGGGAGGGGCCGTCATTCGTTGGAGCCCGTCTAACCGTCTTCGACGGTGCCCGTGTAAGGAGAGATATGCTTACCCGAACACTCTCGTGTTTGCGCTAGATAAGGAGCGCAAGGTGTTGGCTAGAGAGAATGCTCGATTTGAGGTCGATGCGATTCAGGATAGGGCGACCAACGATAAGCAAGCTGCGCGTATTAAGGAGCTAGAATACGACGTACTTGAGGCCGAGGATCGAGTAGACGACCTTTGCGCGCAATTAAGGGAGGCACGAGAGCGAGAGCTTAAGCGAGCTCGCAAGGTCAGGGGTCGCGCTGAGGTGATCCTTAATTTGTGTGACGATGGCCTGGAAGAGTGTAGCGACGAGGCGTCGTGTGCGGAGGCCGACCCTAGAGAGGAGTCTACCCCGTCGCCTGGGTCCCAGACCCCGGCAACTGACTAGGCCTTGACTTCTAGGCTTCTTTTGGGATAGTTGGTGGTTTTTGTATGTACATAGGGCTAGGGATAGAGCCTTAGCTAATCATTTTGGGTCGTTAGATTAGCTACGTGTAAATCTCTTTTGATAAGGCCAATCCTCGTGGAATTTTCTAAGTTTGTTTCTGACTTGCCTGTACATGACTTGACTGATTGTATATATGTGTGTGGCTTTTGGCTTGTATATATGTTTTGATCATGTTTGCAATGTATCCATATGTGTTACTGTGCAAGTTTTGAATGTTACTTACGATGCCGTATTATGACTTTGGTTTAGTACTCCTGCCTAGACCAAGTAAAACCTATGGAAGGTACTCGGAGTGGTCGGGGACGTGGGCGCGGTGCTAGACAACTCACACCGGTTAGGGGTGCGGGGAAAACCTCGACGGGACCTGATCCTGAACCCCAAGCCGACCCTAATGTTCACATAGCTGCGGCTATGCAGCAAATGACAAACCTGCTAGCACAAGTAGTGCAGCAACAAACCCAGAACCCAAACCCTAACCCTGGAAACCCCGGAAACCCTGGCCATCATGTCGAGAGCGAGGATAGAGCTCTCGAACGTTTCCAAAAGTTCGCTCCGCCAAAGTTTGTTGGGGGACCCGACCCGGACGTTGCTGAGAGGTGGCTCGAAAAGATGGTTGATATATTTGCAGCCCTACACTACCCTGATGAACGGCAGGTGACGTTTGCCGTGTTCCAACTTGAGGGGGCGGCCCATTCCTGGTAGAACGTGATTCGACAGAAATGGGATCGGGAGCAGACGCCCAGGACTTGGGTGAACTTTATTAGAGAGTTTAATGCAAAGTTTTTCCCTCCTCTGGTCCAGGAGAGGAAGGAGAACGAGTTTATTCGGCTCCGTCAAGGGGCGCAGACGGTGGCAGAATACGAGAGTCAATTCACCCGCTTGTCCAAGTTTGCGCCTGAATTAATCATGACTGATCAACGACGGATTAGGCGCTTTATTCAGGGTCTAAATGTTGAGATTCAGAAAGACCTCGCGGTGGCTCAAATCACTGCGTTTAGCGAGGTAGTAGAAAAGGCCCAACGGGTTGAAAGTGCACGGGTGCAAGTCCGGAACTTCCAGGCAAAGAAGCGTGGCTTTCCTGGGAGTAGTTCTGGACAGGGTGAGAAGAGCACTCCTGCTAAATTTGGACGAGGAATGGGAGGTGGTCGACAATCTGGAGCTGGTAGAGGGACTCCATTCAGGGGTGGCCAAGCTGGGCGAGGACCGAGGGGAAACACTCAGAGTGGATCGGCTTCAGCACCTCGCGGTCCCTGCGGGCATTGCGGGAAGCCAAACCACACTGAAGATAACTGCTGGAGGAAACAGGGTAAATGTCTGCGACGTGGAAGCGCGGACCACCAACTGGCTACTTGCCCGGTCCTGAAACAAGATGGAAAGGGAAGCCAACCACCGCCGAGGACCAATACTGGACCAACGAAGGGAGATGGGTCCAAACCGAAAGTTCCAGCTAGGGTTTACTCCTTAGAGCCCCATCAAGTCCCAGAGTCTTCGGAGGTCGTAGAAGGTACGATCCCTATTTTCCACCGCTTTGCCAAAGTTTTAATTGATCCTGGTGCCACTCATTCGTTTGTTAACCCTGATTTCATGTGTGGCATCGATATAAAACCTGCTAGTTTACCTTATGACCTAGAAGTTAGTACACCTACGGGAAATCAATGTTTGGTGACTAGTATGGTTTATAGGGATTGTGATGTATGGGTAGGTGAAAAGAAATTTTTAGGCGACCTGATAAGCTTGTCCATTAAGGGGTATGACGTGATTTTGGGCATGGACTGGCTAGCCAAATATAATGCCCAACTGGATTGTAAAACGAAGGTGGTAGAATTTCACATTCCTGGCGAGGCAACCTTGAGGTTGGATATAAGGGGTAGGTTAGCCTCATCTGCTTTGATTTCGGGCATTCGAGCTAGGAAACTGATAAGTAGAGGGGCGCAAGGATTTTTGGCCTTTTTGATTAACACCCCCACGGATAAGTTGAAAGTGGAGGACGTGGCCGTAGTGAGGGAATTTCCAGATGTATTCCCTGATGAGTTAGTAGTTTTACCTCCAGAACAGGAAATAGAATTTCAAATAGATTTGTTACCTGGAACTGCACCTATCTCAAAAACCCCTTACCGAATGGCGCCTGCAGAACTTAAGGAGCTTAAGTTGCAATTACAAGATCTTTTGGAGCGGGGATTCATTCATGAGAGTGGGTCTCCTTGGGGAGCGCCTGTCCTGTTCGTGAAGAAAAAGGACGGAACCTTGAGGATGTGTATTGATTACCGAGGCCTGAACAATGTTACGATCAAGAATAAATATCCACTGCCCCACATCGACGAGTTGTTCGACCAGCTGCAAGGTGCAGTGGTCTTCTCCAAGTTGGATCTTCGACAAGGGTATTATCAGTTGTTGATTAGAAAGGAGGATATACCGAAAACTGCCTTCAACTCAAGATATGGGCATTTCGAGTTTGCCGTTATGCCCTTTGGACTGACCAATGCTCCCGCCGCCTTTATGGATCTAATGCATAGGGTTTTCAAACCCTATCTAGACCGATTTGTCGTTGTGTTTATTGATGACATTTTGGTCTACTCTAAGACACACGAGGAGCATGAGGAGCATTTGAGAGTGGTGTTGCAAACGTTAAGGGAACATTAGTTGTACGCCAAGTTTAGTAAATGCGAGTTCTGGCTGGAGAAAGTAGCATTCCTAGGGCACGTAATCTCTCACGAAGGTATTTCGGTGGACCCAACAAAGGTAGAGGCCGTGACAAATTGGAAGAGACCAGAAAATCCCACGGAAATTCGTAGCTTTCTAGGGCTAGCTGGGTACTACCGACGTTTCATAAAAGATTTCTCCAAACTAGCAGGACCTTTAACTGACTTGACGAAGAAGCATGGTCGATTTATCTGGAATGCCCGATGCGAAACAAGTTTTCAGGAATTAAAGAGAACATTGACCACGGCTCCGGTACTGGTCTTACCAAATGGAGTGGACGGGTTCGCGATGTATGCAGATGCGTCGCGAGAAGGCCTTGGGTGCGTTTTGATGCAGAATCGGAATGTAATTTCTTTTGCCTCTAGGAAGTTGAAGCTTCACGAGCAGAATTACCCGACCCACGATCTGGAACTAGCCGCGGTTGTGTTTGCTCTGAAAAAGTGGAGGCATTACCTATATGGGGTGACTTTGAAGTGTACTCGGATCATAAGAGTCTTAGGTACCTTTTCTCCCAGAAAGAACTGAACATGAGGCAACGACGATGGATGGAATTTTTGGAAGATTACGACTGCACAATCAACTACCATCCGGGAAAGGCAAATGTGGTAGCCGATGCCTTGAGTCGTAAGGTGCAAGTAGCAGGGTTGATGATTAAAGAGTGGGATTTATTAGAATCCGTAGGTGAGTGGAGACCCTGTCTTGGGAGCCATAAGGTGTTATTTAGCAATGTTAGGGTGACCTCCACTCTACTGGAACGCATTAAAGAGGGGCAAAATGAAGATTTGATGGTAAAGAAGTGGAGAGAGAAAGTGGAGAAGGGAGAAACATCGGACTTCAATTTGAGTCCTGAGGGTATTTTGAAATATCGAAACCGAATGGTGGTACCGAAGGAGGAGTCATTAAAAATGGAAATTCTGGAAGAAGCTCATCGGTCCAAGTATACAATTCATCCGGGTAGCAGCAAGATGTATCAGGACCTGAAGGGAACCTATTGGTGGGACAATATGAAGAGGGAAATCGCCCAGTACGTGCAAAAGTGTCTCATTTGCCAACAGGTGAAAGCAGAGCATCAAAAACCATCGGGTCTGTTACAACCTTTGGAGATACCCGAGTGGAAGTGGGAAAACATCACAATGGACTTCGTTTCCGATTTACCGAGGACGCAAAGAGGACACGATGCCGTTTGGGTGATCGTTGATCGCTTAACCAAGTCGGCCCATTTCTTGCCGGTGAATATGAAGTATTCCATGGACAAGTTGGCCCGACTGTACATGGACGAGATAGTAAGGCTACATGGTGTGCCTGTAAGCATCGTCTCCGACCGGGATCCACGATTCGTATCTCGATTTTGGCAGAAGTTTCAAGAAACCTTGGGGACTAAACTCAATTTGAGCACGACCTATCACCCTCAGACGGATGGACAGTCAGAGCGGACGATTCAAACTCTCGAGGACATGCTACGAACTTGCATTTTGGATTTTGGAGGCAACTGGGGTCAACACATGACCTTGGTAGAGTTTGCATATAACAATAGCTTCCATTCATCAATCCAAATGGCTCCGTATGAAGCTCTCTACGGACGCAAATGCCGCTCGCCGATTTACTGGGATGAAGTTGGCGAAAAGAAAGCTTTAGACCCGGCAACTATTCCATGGATGGAAGAGGCTCAAGAGAAAGTCAAGTTGATACGGCAACGACTTCAAACAGCTCAAAGTCGACAAAAGAGTTATGCGGATAATCGAAGAAAAGACTTGGAGTTTGAAGTTGGAGACCACGTATTTCTCAAGATTACACCCTTACGAAGTCTTACTACGGGCAAAGGAGGAAGAGATGCGGAAGAAGTATCCAAATCTGTTTGAGAGTTAAGGTGAGAAATTTCGAGGACGAAATTCTTTTAAGGGGGAGAGAGTGTGAGAACCCATAATTGCCCTAATATTTTCCTAGGGTTTTTTCCCCTTAAATTTCATGTTTTCTTCATTTTCTGGCCTAGGAATATTTTATTGGTGGATTTTATGAGTAAGAATAGTTTTTAGATGATTTTTCTAGCATTGGGTAGTTTTTGAAAAATTACGGATAGATTATGGATGTGGGCCCCACTAGTGCGGAAAGTTCGGAAAAATTCGGCCAATAAGGTTAAGTTTCGGATACTGTGAAAAATTTATCGGGTGTTAAGAGATAAGTAGAGTGTGTGATATGATTGATGTGAGAGAGAAAAGAAAGGATAGGAATGCATTTATTGGAGTGCCACATGTCACCATGATATTGGTTAGGACTTAAGAGTTACTATTCTTTTTTTTGACTATTTTGACTAAGTGGTTAATATCTTCAAAAAATCACTAAAATTCACCATTTTTCACCTCTTGTTGGCCGGCCCTCTCAAGCTCAAAGAAGGAAGAAACTTCATCAAATTTGCAAGCTTCCATTTGGTTCAATCTTCCAAAAACAAATACCTAAACTAGATTTCACTCCATAAAATTCCTCCCTTGGGTGCTAGTAAGTAGTTTAGTGAAGTTTGTTTGAAGACTTAAGGTGTCCAACATCTTCCTCTCTCTTGATTACTTGGTAAGTGGTATATGAACACCCTCCTATATTTAATGATGTTGAATTTATGCCTAATGGTGGCTTAAGTGAGGGATTATGTGTTTTATTTCTTGATTTGAAGTGAATTGGTTGAGTTTTTTATTTTTTTGAGGAATTTTCTGGTTTCATATGTTCTTGATGGTGTGGTTGTTTTTGATGGTTGGTAACAAGGGGCTTTGACTCTAGTAGGTGTGAATTGTTGATAAATGCAATCAATTTTGGATTTGGATTGAATTGAGAAATGTTAGGGTTTCAAAACCCCTAATTCTGTCCGATTTTAGATCATAGGGTTATAGGCCGAATTGGACTTTTATCAAAACATGAAAGTTGTAGGTATTGATGATTTTGAAGTGCCTACAAAATTTCAGGGCATTTGGAGTAGTATAGAGTGAGTTATGCCATTTTTACTGTTGCTGTTTTTGGTGAACAGAATGTGCGAACTGCGATAGTAATTGTCTGTTTTGACTGGAATTGGTTTGGATTTTGTTGTTAGTATCTTCTGATGAAATGTATCTTGATGTCTTAGCTTTCATATACCTTTGGAATCAATGTATTTGGACCTGTATAGACTGAATTGGACTGATTACAGTTTTGTGTGATTTGGGAACCTGCAATTTCGGTTCTGGGTTGGTTTTCTGCATTTTTGACCTAGTTGTGCTAGGATTTGGACTGAGTGGCCTTCTCCATTGTTGTAGCCCTGTCTTTTAGCTTCGAGATGGTGGGTCTTACGCCCTCATCCGATAAGCGTAGCGCATTTTGTGCCATTACCGCATTTGGAGGCCAAGAACTGTTTTTGTTGTTGGGACAAATGAGTTCCATGTCTTGATTTTCTGGTTTGCTTATATACCTATATATGCATATGAAACCCTATTGGGGTTGTGTTTGGCTTGGCTTTATGACTCGTTATCGAGTCTTATGGTATTTGTTTACATATTCTAGGGCGTGACGTTAGTGCACGACGTACTAGGGACGACGGTGCATGAAACCTCACTTGCTTACTTGGTGAGTATACTACTCACTTGGATTTATAATGTGGCTTTGCTATATGTGATTGTGATGCCTTGAAGGCTTGTTTGGCTATTGGAAATGATTAGGGTGAGGGTGTACTTGACCGCCCTCATTCCTTTTATTCTTGTGACCGATTGTTTACCGTTTCACTGTATTACTGTACTGCTATATGAATTCTTGGATTTCATTCATGGAAATTGTTTGGGTGTTGGTTGGACGAGTATCCAACGGCCCTACTGTACTGAGCTCGACCCCGTTGGCATTCATTTGAATCGAGCCAGCGAGGGCTTGGTCGTGAAAATTGACTAGCCACGGGGACTGAAATGGGAATCTTGTGGTAATGAGACCCTTGGTTCTGGTGTACTCGAGTATCACCTAAAGCTACTGCTTGGAGTGCGGGCCCGGTTGGGGTATGATGGGTGGAAGGAATGGAAGTGAAGTGAAGTCTACGGTTTGGTACTTTTAACATTGACGGAGGGTCAATGAGGTTGGATCAAGAATGTAAGCGTGGAAATGGGCTCTTGAGAGCCGTCCGTATCCTTTTACTGAATTGTTTTGCTTCTTATTTGAATATTTGCAATGAACGATTATGCTTAAGTGATCTTGGTTGATTGTGTGATAGTTGCTCATTGAGCTTTAGCTCACACCATTCCATTTGTTTTCCTTACGGGAAAATAATCACTTTTGGAAGCTCATACTTGTTGGTTGTCAAATTGAGCCATGTATATGTCTATTTTGATAGTTCTTTGCATGAAACCCTAATGTATGTTGGGTTCATCTTTTGGATTGGCAAACCGAACCTTGTATGCCTATGATGAATAGTTTTTGACATGCCGATATGGTTGTAAATGTTGAATGGCTATGTATTAAGGTTTGGTGGGATCTCGGATTCCACTATTCCAGGCATGAGTCATCGTTTTCATGTTCTTATGATTTTGTTATTTTGGTTCTTGTGGCTTGTTCGAGCGCGCTTTTATTTTCCCGAAACGTTCTAGATCGCGTGTAACTGCCCGTAGTCCTGGCGAGAGCTGGGCAGGCAGTCCGCTAACCCCTTTGGTTCGCCTTAGGGGAAGGTGGGGCTGTCACAATTCGGATGCATGTTCTATGGAAGAGCCCTTTTTGTGCCAAGGGTAGGCCTACAATGAGAATGCAACCCTCTAAGGTATACACTATACAATACCTGATGAATCCGATCAACTTATTGATATTCAAGTGAAAAGAAATTTGAAAAATTTGGCCAATCGGAGTAACAAGAGACATTTGTCCTAACAAAATGAGGACAAAGTCCGAACAGATTGATTACTTTGATTGACACATAGAGTGATGTTAAAAAATCAATTTATTGCGAAAAAACCTACTTTTGAAAGGATTACAATATCTCAACTAGGTTTTCAGTGAACCTTAGATCGAAATCCTAAAAGAGAATAAACGTGTCAAATGGATCGGACGAAATCGATGATTTATTCAAAAATTGACTGGATCACCCTAAAAATGGTAAACTGATCAAATGGATTAAATGAAATTGATGATTTATTTAAAATTGACCGGATTGTCCTAAAAATGAGCAAACTGGTTAAATGAATTGAATGAAATTGATGATTTATTCAAAATTGACCGGATTGTCCTAAAAATGAACAGATTGTATGGAGTGGATGGTTTATCCAAAAAAATCGACTCAATCATCCTAGATGTAAAAATGGGATGGATGGAATTGATGGTTTATTTGAAAATTGACTAAATTGCCCTAAAAATGAGTAAACTAGCAAAATGGATTATTTCAAAATTGACTAAATTGTCAACCCATTTGTGGTTTTCAAATTGTACGAAATTCGTTACAATGCATTAGTCTATGAGTTTTCTAAAATCAAGATTTGGCCTCGATATATTTATCGTCTCAACAATGAGGAATTATTTGTGAATCTCTTCAACTTAATGTCCTTTACGCAAGGAATTTTTACCAATTCTGATAAAATGGCCAAAAGATGATTGTTAGATGCTCATATTCTAATATGCAAAAGTTGCTCTATTATCATGAAAAAGATTGGATCCTACCTTACCTTGTGCACTACCCCTTTGGATGGTACAAGAAATTTAAATGTGCAAGTCTAATTGGATTAAATATCCAAGACACGAGGTGGCTTATTCCTATAATGGGACCTCCTACATGGCATTCCCTCTAAAGTTTATGCATGATGCCAATTTATCAAAGTTATTAAATTTGCAATTTGAAATGAAAACATGACCTAAGAGACCCTTCATATGCCAGGGTAGGC